>NC_081249.1:4952723-5175223 GCF_030490865.1 Poecile atricapillus | reverse complement strand
TGGATGATGGATGATGGATGGATGGATGGATGGATGGATGATGGATGGAGGGATGGATGGATGATGGATGGATGATGGATGGATGGATGATGGATGGATGGATGATGGATGGATGGATGATGGATGGATGGATGGATGGATGGATGGATGATGGATGGATGATGGATGGATGCATGGATGGATGGATGGATGGATGGATGGATGGATGGATGGATGGATGATGGATGATGGATGATGGATGATGGATGGATGGATGGATGGATGGATGGATGGATGGATGGATGGATGATGGATGGATGGATGATGAATGGATGATGGATGGATGGATGGATGGATGGATGATGGATGATGGATAGATGGATGATGGATGATGGATGGATGGATGATGGATGGATGATGGATGGATGATGGATGGATGATGGATGGATGGATGGATGGATGGATGGATGGATGGATGGATGATGGATGGATGGATGATGGATGGATGGATGGATGGATGGATGATGGATGGATGGATGATGGATGGATGGATGGATGGATGGATGGATGGATGGATGGATGGATGGATGATGGATGGATGGATGGATGATGGATGGATGATGGATGGATGGATGGATGGATGGATGGATGGATGATGGATGGATGGATGGATGGATGGATGGATGATGGATGGATGGATGGATGATGGATGGATGGATGGATGATGGATGGATGGATGATGGATGGATGATGGATGATGGATGGATGGATGGATGGATGATGGATGGATGGATGGATGGATGATGGATGGATGGATGGATGGATGGATGGATGGATGGATGGATGGATGGATGATGGATGGATGGATGGATGATGGATGATGGATGGATGGATGGATGATGGATGGATGGATGGATGGATGATGGATGATGGATGATGGATGGATGATGGATGATGGATGGATGGATGGATGGATGATGGATGGATGATGGATGGATGGATGGATGATGGATGGATGATGGATGATGGATGGATGGATGATGGATGGATGGATGATGGATGGATGATGGATGGATGGATGGATGGATGATGGATGGATGCATGGATGATGGATGATGGATGGATGATGGATGGATGATGGATGATGGATGATGGATGATGGATGGATGGATGATGGATGATGGATGGATGGATGATGGATGGATGGATGGATGATGGATGGATGGATGGATGGATGGATGGATGGATGATGGATGGATGGATGGATGGATGGATGATGGATGGATGATGGATGGATGGATGGATGGATGGATGGATGATGGATGGATGGATGTTACACCATGCCACCCTCCACCACATCCCAGCCTCTCCCACACACCCACCCGTGACCCTGGACCCCTCTCTACACTGAGGTTTCAGCTGGGTACTACTCTTGAGGTTGAAGGGGACAAATCCTATTTGGATTTTCCCCAAATGGAAAATTACAGCAGGAGGGATACAGGGACTTGACAAGACAACATAAATTATGAAATGCATGGCCTGGGCAATAGATTTGCTATTTCCAGATATTTATGCTTTATAAAATGATTCAGCTGGGGTGCTTTGTGTTTGACTATCCCACACATGGGATTAGATTTTAAAACACCTAAAAAGAAAGCTTATTACCTAGTGCAATACTTCTTGTTGGTCCCATTTTTTCCCCTAAAAAAACAGGTTCTAAACACGTGGCTGCATTTCACTCAATACAGGTAAAAATGTAGTACTGAGATACAAGTGGTAGGTGTGCCCAGCCTGTGTGTATTCAGGGCTGGGCTTCTCCATTTTGCTTTTATTTTAGATTATTTCTCCTCTCTTCTGCGCTATTCCACTCTGCTCCTCGTGTGCAGCCAGCACTGAGGTGGCTCGATTCCCTGCCTCCACACTTTTCCAGCTCTTGATTGCCCCAGTTCCTTCTTCCAGCAGACTGCAACAAGAGACAAGCCTGAATAGCAGCTAAATAAATCATCTGGGGCTTGTATTTAAATTGTTCCCAAAGGAAAGAAACAAAAGTGAAGTGAATGTCACAAATGACAGACCTACCTCGGTAACCCTGTTGCAATGCAGAAAAGGTCCATAATATCTTTGGAATTGCAGTATTTACTGAAGATCACCTTACAAAGGAAACAGCAGCAGAGGGGAAAAAAAAAATGAAGAAACAGAGAAAAGATGGTTAGTTCCCAGTGAGATATGAATCCTGTTCAGGCAAGCACAGGGCTAATTTTAAGGCACATTCTATGATTTCAATTTTGATTTGTGAGCTGAAATATTTCACTACTCCTGTGTAATACCTGTGTCGTTGTTGATAAAGCAAGCAAGCTCTGGAGACCCAAGTGCTGTTCAGAAGTGGAACAATGACGTGTGTGAGCTGAGAGCACGCGGTTTCTCAAAATGCAGTGTTGCTGTGGGATGATAACAGCTGTAAATTTAAGAGTGTAAGAGCCTGGATTTAGGAAGAAAACTGCCCAGACTTGGGCAGGTCCTGGGATGGTATAAAAGGACACTGCTTTTTGGACTACACCAGCTTATACTAGGTTTAAAGTGAGCAGAGCTTGTGCCAGAATTCCTACTGACTGTCAGATGTTCCTGTTGTTAGGTCAGAAGCCAGACCTGGAATTAAAAAAATTGCCACTATTACTTTCCCATCTCCCCAAACATCTCTTCATCCCCCTACCCTTCCAAAACACACCAGGCAGCCCTAATGCAGAGAAGACTGAGCAGCACATCCCCCAATCCCATTTTTCTATTCCTGCTGTTCCTGTGCCTTCAGTGACACAATCCCATGCCACAATTTTCCCCAAGACTCCTGTGTCCATCAGGACTTGTAGGTCATGTTCCTCACAGCTCCTTCTGCAGTTAGAAAACATTTTAATAATGTCATTATAGTACTTCCCATCAGTCTCACTACGACCCTGTGCAATATTTAAACTCTGTAATCTGAAGCTTGTTTATGTTAAATTACTTGCCCTGTATCTTATCATGGGTGAGTGGCAGGCCAGAAATGGAACCCAGGAATCCTGATTTAATGTCTTGCTGGACTCAGAGACAGCACACTGCCTCTGAAACAAAAACACCCAAGAATTCAACAGCAGCACTCTGCATGAGGAGTGTCCCATTTCATTAAATGCGTATTTATAGGATGTCTGTCCTCGTGACTGAGGTCCCTGAGGGTGCTTCCAATCCAAACTCACATCTTCTCTGTTGGGTGCATGTTACACTATCACAGCTTCCAGTGCTCTAAATCAAAATCTTGCTCCTGGTGGACTTATTGGGGGAAACATAGCCATTGAAAAGTATCTCCACTGCCAGTGAAAAAAAGCAAGTGTGGGTGGAATAAAAAGAAAGTGTAGACATGAGAATAAAGGATTGGGCTTGAATGCTTCTGCCAGTGTTTTGCCCCTTTTCTCAGTGACTGAGTGACTATGGTGGAGACTTTGAACCTGCTGTAGAATTTAAGTGCCTCATTGCAGCCAGACTCTCCTTCTAAAAGCCAGGAGGAGCAGCAAGCAGTGGGAATGGTTTGTGCAGAGGCTGCTGGTGTTGATGGGGCAGCTGCAGGGGCTGGCAGTGGGGGAGCAGTGGTGTGGAGAGGGGCAGCTCCCCTGCTCCCCTCTCACATCCCACAGGAAAGAGCCACAGAGCCTCTGGGCTCAGGATGCAGCAGCTCAAAGGCACTTGTGGAGATTGACCTAATGGCAAAACTCAGGAGGAACAAGAAACTTGCTTTTTGCAGACGGACAAGGACATCAAGGTCAAAATTCTCCTTTCCTTGTGAGTGCTGGAAATGTGATTTTCTGCCCCCCACAACCACCCCATGTTCTCAGGCATGGTTTCTGTTGCCACCCATCACAGGCATGAGGGATGTGCATGCTCACAGATCAGCCTGGAGGCTGGTGACCCAGGAAATAAGGAATGTGTCACCTGGGATGACAGCTGGGAGGAGACAGGGGGCTGCAGCCACCCTGCCCGGATTGAGCAGGCCCTGTGTGTTCAGTGAGGTGAGGACCACGCTGGAAAAATAACAAATCATCATCTACTTAAAGACTCCTCTGAAAGGTGTAGGTGCCAGGAGGTAATTAAGCCTGCAGCCTCACTTTGTCAGCCTTGACTTTCAAGTGTTTGAATTCCTAAATTGCCACGGCACTGGTGTGACAGGGCTCCCCTGCACCTCCTCCAAGCCACCTTTCAGACTGCAGATCCCTCACCCAGAGGTGTCAGCCCACCCAGACCTGTCCCACTGGAAATGGGGAAGCCATGGGAGACCCCAGGATGAGCCCAGAGGTCAGGGCAGGCGAGCCTGGAGCACCAGGACAGTCTGGACAGCACAGCAAGGCCTGGCCAGGCTGGTTTGTCCTGGTGCTGCAAGGACACTCCAGCAAAGCTCCAGCCTCCAGTTCCCACTGAAGGTGAGGAGCCTCCTTACTCTGGAGCAAAGCATCAGAGCATTTGTGGCAGAGAAGAGGACCATGGTGGTCACTTCAGGATGTAGGTGTGACCCACACCTCCTCTCACAGCCACCTGCCCTGTGTTCTGCCCCAGATGAAATTACCCCGGGCAGTATCTTCCCAAAACTTGATTGCTGAGGCAAGGAGTAACTGCTGCTCGGGAAATGGGTGTGTTTTGAAAGTCTCTGTTGCCCAGTGATTGACCCTTGGTTATTAAAGCACAGAAGCAATCAAAGCAATAAACCATAGGCAATGGAGTTCAGATAGGGCTGAAATCCTGCTCCTAGCTGAACCCAGCATCCTGACAGACTGATAAGTGCTAAAATTGGCTGGCAGAATATTGGAGAGCACAACAGCTGGTACATGCAGTAACTGGGCAGATGATGTTAATTGTGGCTGAACAGAGGCTGAAGGCTTGTGATGTGCCAGGAGTGCTATTTCAGGTATTGAGGTTTCTTATTCTGGAAATCAATTATTATTGATCAGGACAGACAAGAGAGGAAAAGATAAAAAAATTATTAGAGAACATTAAAGGTAAGAAAGTTGGCCTGACTCATAGAAAGCAGTAGGAGCTTTCAACGCACTGAGGATGAATTTTAACGTTTCCTTTTACTCCATGCAGTAGTGAAAGAGTGGGAAGCGAAACAAAGGCTGTGATACTAGATCATGAGCTACCTCCAAACATGCTTTTCAGTTTTCCATACTTGGCATTTTTACTCAGGTTTGCTAAAACTGGATTTGTGAATCACCCACTGCAGTTTTGTACTCATCTCAGGATGCTTGTCCTCAGCTGGTTGGCTTTTTTAATCAAAAAGCACATGCTATTAAAGTTTCCCTCTTTTGATGCCTGCTGAGCATTTCTGAGCATCTCCCTTCTGCTCTAAAACACAGCAGCCAGCCTCAGATGTTCTGCAGCAATGTGCAATTGTTCCTGTTATTGTCGGCAGGTTCGCGTTCCCAGCAAAGCCATGCCAGTTGTGCTGATGGAACACAATTGGAATGTGTTTCAGAGGATGGGAGGGCAGCACTGGGTACTATTGATGGCTCCAGCACAGAATAGGAATCCTATTTGCCTGGAGTCCATTATCACTGGGGGGACAGCAGCAGCAGCAAGGCAATGTGGGGACACTTGGCTGGTGGCCACATTCCGTGGCACGTGGGTTCTCCCGTGACCTGCAGAGGTTGACCTGCAGCTCTGAGGACAGGCACTGGCTGCAGGACAGAACATCTCAGCCCCATGGAGATGTCCCTGCTTGTGTCCCAAATTTCTGGCGTTGCCTGGGGGTCTTATCCACAAATTTCATCTCCCTTCAGACCTGTCTCTGCTGTCTCTGACCCACAGTCACCTTGCTTAGGTCCCTGTGGATGAGGAACCACTGCTGAGATGTGTCTCCCAGCACTTCATTCCCTGCATTAATGCCTGGTGCTGGAAGATATCCTTGCTTAGGGGAAGATTGAGATCCTGCATAGCAGGGGCCAAGGTTAGGAGATCACAGCAGTTCCAAGAGCTGGGGTAGTGGGTTAAGATCATGCAGGTATAGGGTTTTCTGTAATGCAATTCCAGGTTTCCTCATAATACACATTTAAAAAGGGCATAGTCATGCAAGTCAGCCCAAAAAATCCAGGGATGAACCTCCAGGGTTGAATAAAAAGAGGATACAGGGTCTCTGTTATTGCCTGGTGGCATGAAAGTCTCTTGCAAGACCAGTCAACACAAGACACTCAGCTTCTGAGAGCAAAGGCAGAACTGAAATCATGTCTGAGCAAAGCCACAGCAGCGACAAACCACGTGGCAAAGGGAAACAGAGGCCTCTGCCTCAGCTTGCAGATTGATGACTAATTGCCTAGAAGAAAATCAACCACATATAAACCCTGTTAACTGCATTTCCCTTGGATTTGTGCCAGGCAGAAAAGGCTGTATTCCTGAAAAGCCATGCAACATCTGCAAACAGGTGTTTTTTACCCCCTGAGAGCTGACATGATTTCATGTTTCTGTCCTTGCTGTTGTTATCAAAACCTCTGGGATGGTGGATGGCCCATCCCTGGGAACACTCAAGGCCAGGTTGGATGGGTCTCTGAGGAACCTGACCAATTTGAAAATGTCCCTGCTCATTGCAGGGGGTTGAAATAGACCCTTCAGGGTCCCTGCCAACCCAATTCTATGATTCTACCACATTTAGGAAAAAAATTTACAGGAAAAGCAGCCTTCTCTGAATGTTTAACTTGTTTGTGTCAAGGAGTTTCCATCAAGATCAAGGAGCAGCCATTCAATTTAAGTAGGAAATGTTCTGTCTGCCCTGGAAAGCAACGTGATGCAAATGGGGGGAAAGCAGAATAAATAATAACTGAGGCTTTTTGGAGTGGAAATAACTTTTTGATGAGGCATGCAGGGACTGCAAAGTAGGACAGTGTGGTTGAATGGGGATGCCTGGTTCCTGGCCTGGCCCTCAATTTCGTGGGGCTGGTTTCTTTCCTGGAAACAGTTCTGTATTTTTTGAAACATTTTATTCTGAAATTAGGAGCTGTTGTCTCTTAATCCACAGTGTCCACCTCTGGTGTAGGACAAGGATTTAGAAACCCCTCTTGGGAAGAGCAGGGATTAAGAGCCCTGGTGCTGGCTTTCCCACTTGGAGAGGAGTTCAGATTAAGGACTGTGATGGAAATTTTACTAAAGGACCATTGTGCACAGACTCTGCAGCTTACCAGTTTACAACTAATCACATTATATTTTGCCTTCAGATAGAATAGGTAAAAACACGGCTTACAAATCCAATTTCTGTTCTATATTTGATCCTCAGAACAGCTAATCCTCTCTGTAAACAGCAAACTCCATCCAGAACATTATCCTGTTCTAATCTGCTGTCTGTAATTGGGTATTCTTCCAAGAATTTAACTTCTATTTGATTAATTTTATTTTTCCCTAGTAACATTCCTAAATAAGTAATGTAAAATATTTTTTAAGCCAGTGTACCCTTAATTTCCAGTTCTCCTTCTTTTCCTCTGGTTTCAACCTGCTGTCTTTAATACTATAGCACTTGTTCATGGCCTTCATTCAGCTCAGTGAGCAATGCTCAGAGTCAGGGCTGAAACTGCAGTTTAAACAATTAATTAAATTACAATCTTTCACAAATGAGGATGGGGGATACCATGTCAGAAAAGATTCTAGTAAAACTCAGTTATGGATCTCGTATGGACTGTGAAAATTGCTGCTGCTTCTGTAAGAGCAGCTTTCATGGAGGATTTCTGAACTAGTGAGGCAGAAGGTTCATGTGAAATTTTTCATTGGGATTTTCCCTGTCTTTCCAGAGGTGTTTGTTGTCAATAACAAAATGAAGGCCGATCCAGAAATTTTAGGTATCCTTCTGTAGGAATCACCAGAAGGAATTTATATTTCTTGACATGTAAGAAAATAGGTCTTCCTCAAAAAATACCCAGAAATGTTCTCTCTGTTGTAATCCTCAATATTCAAAAGAAGCTTTACCTAAAATCCCATATTAAAAAACATTCCAGCTTTCTCATTCTTAAAATACTTTAAATTCTTAATATTTAAACATATAATATTTAATTTTATTTAATTTCATACAGTCTTAATATCTTTAAATTTAAAAATAATTTAAATTCTTTACAAACAAAGATACAAACATAGCATCAGCCCAACTATACCCAAGCTTTCTGTCTCCTTTTTAATTCTCACACTAATTAACAGCTGATATTCAGAAAACCACTCATTTATCTGAGCTTCGAATGTTAGGCAGCATTAAAAATAGTCTGCCAGATTTGCCATCTGTTTGATACAGTGGGAGCTTCTCTAAGAGAAGAACAGAAAACCAGTGCATGTCCATGTGTGAGGGACAAAACACGAGAGCCCTCAGCTGAGGGTCTGAGCAAAAATGAAAACTCCCCTGAGCTCTTCAAACACTGATAGAGGAGGAGAATTGTGGCAGATATTTTATCCCAAAAGCCCCAGCTCCATAATGCTGCTGATTCACACAGTTCTGGGCAGGGATGTGGCTTGAGAATGTTCATTTCAACACAAAATGTACGTGTGGGGTTCATCTGACATAATTTTAACCATCCACAGGCTCGGCAGCTCTCGAGTGTCTCTGCCAGGTGCCCTCTGTTGCTGGCAGGGAAGGAGGATGCTCTCCAAATGGTCCCTCATGTCTCCAGAACACCCTTTGGGATGGGATGAATCATCCCCTGGAGATGCCACTGGCTGCAGGGGAGCTGCATGACTCTCCTGCAGCAGCCATCACTCACTTTGGGATGCCTGTGGTTAACTGGGGTGAATCCCTTGGTTTCCTGATCATATAAATTGCCCTAAATCAAGAAACAGAGGCTGCCAGACAGAGCTGACGTACCAGGATCCTGAGGCATGTGGTAAGTCACAATTCCCACCCCTGTAACATCCCTGAAAGATGTGGGAAAAGAGATTTTCCTCTTTTTAGGAAGGAAGAATGTCTGTGATGCACTCATAGATGTGTGAGCCCAGGACAGTCTGGCAGATTGTTCACTGAGAGGGGCAGCATGACAGAGGTTGGCTCTTTCACTATGAGCAAAGAAGGATCTCAGTAACTTTTAGAGTCATTAGGGCTCATAGAAAAAGGGAGACTAAATTCAAGAGAAACTTGTGCATCCTACTGGCTATACTAAGGGACATATTGCAAATATTCCATCTGTCATAATTATTAATGGCAGAACACAACCAGGAACCTGCAAGGCTGATTGTGAGGGGCCAGGCTGAAAGTTTCCTATCTTCTGCAGCAGAAATAAAAACATTTCATAAAAGTATTTCAACCTTTAACAAACAACACAAATATCTATATTCTGGCTTTTCTTAACACAAGAAGGGCGGGCATTTGCTGCTAATGGAGTACAAAGTGCAGTTAACCCTGCAGCACACCCTGCATGAGGCTTGAAATGTTTTGTAAACTGGATAATAGGGATGCTTTAGCACCAAATGTTCTCAGTAGTTGTGAGTGAAGTTGCTTGTTTCCAAGCTGATCACACGATTAAAATCTGACTTTGGGACTGGCTTGGCAATAGAGGACTGATAGAAGGAAAATGTTAATTGATGGAATGAGGAAAGAGGTTTGAGGAGAGACCAGCAAAAGGCTGACTTGAATCTGTATAAGCAAGTCCTTGAGGAAGGTTCTGGTGCCTTGAGAGGCTACCTGGAACAGGGGCTAGACAGTGTTAAAGGAATAAAGTAGGGATTCATTAAAAGGCCTTCAGAGCAAACACCTTGGGCAGCACAAGAGCCCAGCTGTGGCTCCACCCAAGATGGAAGATTGGTCACACATTTTCACATTTTTATAAGTTCTGGTCCATTTACATGTTGGGGTTAATTGTCCAGTTACAACTTCAGGTTATCAAGTCCCATCCTCCCAGACTGCTCTCCTCAATTCACTGTTTATAATTTTTGGGCCTGAAGCTGCAATGGTGTCCTTCGTTCTCAGGCTGGAAAAGGATTGTTTTGTCTGACTAAACTGTGAAGAGAACTTGCTGATACTTTATGTGAAGTTCAGAGTTACATACTAATGCAGTCCAGAATCTGGAAAATATGAAAGCTAAAACTTAAGGCACCAGCTCTAGAAACAGAATGATTTTGTTTTGTTTGTGAGGAGCCAGAAGAGTTGTATATGGGGAGAATAAGCTATATTTGGCTGGTGTGAACCCAGAGGTAACACCAGGGTTACCTATGAGAAAAGTGTCAGACTGAGAGTGTTAAACTCATACTTTGTCTGGGCCAGTGTGAACATAAACTGTAATAAATATAATACACTGAGTGTGACTTCACAAAGATAAACAGCAGTAAACAAGCCCTGCTGGGTGACAGGGATGGAAGAATTTTGGAGCTGTGCTGGAATTACAGAGCTGTGCTGGGATTATGGTTTGGTCCCTGAAATGCTCTGAGGAGCCCCCACTGGGGAGGAAGGAGAAAGGGGAGTAAGGGAGAGAGAGGCCCACGTGTGACATTGTCTTTCATGTTTTTAAAAGCATGGGTTTAAGCCATTTTTACTCCTTAAAATGTTTATTTGCTGCAACGTGACAGAGTCCAAGGAACCTGCTGCTCATCTTGTGCTGCTTTACAGCAAGAACAAGCAGCCACCTCGAGTTCACCAGGGCCAGCTAAAGTGAGAAAGCCAAAGCTAGCCAAGACCTGGGTACACTCAGTGCCACCTTTTACCCTCCCACACCCACAGAGTTCTGCCAGCATTAAGAAAATGGCCTTGATCCCACAAAAACATTCCTGTGCCTTGCTGTGCTAAAGCAGGATGGGCACAGAGCAGCCCCCAGAGGTGTCCATGCCCTGACTGCCATGGACACCCATCCTGTGCACCCCTTTGGTGTTTAGCAGCTGAAAGGATGTTCCCCTGAATCCTCAGCCCAAACAGACACAGGATGGGGTCCATGGGTTTGCCTTGCTGTGTTGAAAGAGTCATCGGGATGCAAAAATACTTCATCGCCTCAAAGGGATCATCACGCCATTGTTTTTTCTGCTGTGTTTTATTTTTCATCTGAATCCAGTTTTTCAGGTTAAAAATAGCCTGGTGAGCCTTGGAAAAATCTGTTGGCTTTGCTAGAATCTGGGCATTTATACCACAGATGCTGCTGCTGCGACTGAAAAGAAAAGCTCACGTGACAGAAGCGATTCCTGCCTGCTGATGTTTCAATGCAACAACCACGGCACCAAAGCTCAGTCTGAGCCTTGTCCTGTTCCTTGGGGACCTTGGGACAAGGGGAACAATGGCTGTGGGTGGCTCAGTGTCCTGCAGCTCAAGTCAGGTCAGTAGAGACCCCGAAAGCTTGAACTCAATGCATTTCTTTGAGACAAAAAAAAAAAAAGTGAATTTACTGCTTAACAGTCAGAATGAATAAACCAGCAAAATGACTCCAAAATTCTTTACTTGCTTTCTGAGGAAAATACCACTGAGTGGTTTCATAGAATCCTTGACAAAGATATCAGTTCTCTTCTTTTTTTCCAGTTACTTCAGGCTCTGTAGCCCTCTGATTTTCCATGCTTGTTACAAATATGATGTTGATTAAGACACTGGAAACAGAAATCCTCTTGAAACAAGCATTTTTCTCAAAGGAACTCCTTAAAACTCTGCAAGCAAAGCCACTACCCTGTGGCATTTGAAAAGGAGAGCTGTGAAGCCATCCTGCTGGGAATAAGGCCACTGGCTGGTTCTGCTCTGCTACCATTTAAATCTCAAAGGTCAAAAGAAAATGTTCCCAGTAGTTTCTCCATGGAAAAAAAAAAAAAGATCAGGCATGAGCTGGGGAACTTGTTTTTTTTTTTTTTCCCCTGTTGGATTTTTAATTCAAAACAGACTCAACAGGATTTTTTCTTCAAAATGCAGCCAAAGGGTTAATAACAGCGTGAAGGAAAATAAGATTCCAGATCTGGCTCAAGTTTGGCACCTCTCCACTGATGTTGGGGGTTTGGGTGCTTGACCCCATCTAGTGGCACTCCAGGAACCAGGAGAAATGCCAGTCCATGGTGGTTTGTCACTCATGAAACACAGCCAGGGCTTCCCCCTGCCCTGCTGTCTTCTCCTGCCTGGCAGCAGAGCAAGCTGTGGCACACAGAGGTGTTTCCCTGTGTGCTCAGCCCCAGCTGCTCCTGAGCAGTGCAGAGGGAGGTGTGTGTCCAGGCAGGTGGGTAATGGAGTGCTGGCTGAGAATATCCTGTAGAAATAAATGAACTGAGCAGCTCTTGTTTCCCCCAGGTGTGCATCCCTTTGTGTGGGTGCTGGATAGGAAGAGTTCCACTGGAACTTCATTTTTCACTCAGCTCCAAGAACAAGTGACCTCTTTGAAGCTGCTTTGTGCAGAGCCCTGGGCTGGAGTGTGGCTGTAATCCCACAGCCCCTGAATGAGCAGAACTCTGCCAGCTTGGGTGGGTGGGGTGGGCCACCTCAGGTCCCTCCTAATGCTGCCCCAGCTTGGAGAGGTGTTCGGCCAACTCTACCCACTGGAGCAGAGCCCAACCCTGTGGCCAGCTTTGGTGAAGACAGTTTTGTGCCTGGCTGTGACTCTGGAAGGTCAGTTTACCTCAGTCCCCCCTTCTCCAGTCTGAATTCAACAGAATTCAACAGAATCACCAGGTTGGAAGAGACCTCCAAGATCATCGAGTCCAACCCAGCCCTAACACCACAACTGGACCATGACACCAAGTGCCACAGCCAGTCTTTATTTAAATACATCTAGGGATGGTGACTCCACACCTCCCCAGGCAGACCATTCCAGTACTTCATTATTCTTTCTGTGAAAAACTTTTTCCTAATATCCAACCTGTATTTCCCTTGGCACAGCTTGAAGCTCTGTCCTCTCATTCTGTCAGTTGCTACCTGGAGAAAGCAACTCTGACTCGACTCCCACCTGGCCACAACCACCTTTCAGGAAGATGTAGAGAGTGATAAGGTCACCTTTGAGTCTCCTTTTCTGCAGGCTAAACAACTCCAGCTCCCTCAGCTGTTCCTCCTGCTCTGTTGTTCATGATTATTATTATTATTATTAGCAGTAGTAGTAGTAGTAATAATAATAATAAGCAACAATAATAAATGAAGAAGAAGAAGAAGAAGAAGAAGAAGAAGAAGAAGAAGAAGAAGAAGAAGAAGAAGAAGAAGAAGAAGAAGAAGAAGAAGAAGAAGAAGAAGAAGAAGAAGAAGAAGAAGAAGAAGAAGAAGAAGAAGAAGACAACAACAACGACAACGACAATGATGACTGAGTGACCTCAGCTGCTTCTCATACAGCTTCTCCTCAAGGCCTTTTACCTTTTACCATCCTCATGGCCCTCCTTGGGGCATTCTCTAATAGTTTAATGACTTTTTTCCATTGTGGTGCCCAAAGCTGTCCCCAGCACTCGAGGTGAGGCTGTCCCAGCCCAGAGCAGAGCAGGACAATCCTCTCCCATTCCTGGCTGGTGATGCTGGGCCTCATGGCCCCAGGACTGGGATGTCCCTCCTGGCTGCCAAGGCACTGCTGATTGATATTCTAATTTCTATCAACCAGGACTCCCAGGTCCCTTTCCTGGGTGCTGGTCTTCAGCATCTCATTCTCCAGCCTACTCACACAGCCAGGGTTGCCCCATCCCAGCTGCAGAATCCTTCATTTTCCTTTGTTGAACTTCATACAGTTGGTGATTGCCCAGCCCTCAGATTTGTCAAGGTCTCTCTGCAGGGCCTCTCTGGCTTTGAGGGAGCCAACAGCTCCTCCCAATTTAGTGTGAGCTGCAAACTTATCCAGTATTCATTAGAGTCCTGTGTCCAGGTTGTTGATGAGGGTGTTGAAAAGCACAGGAGCCCTCCAGAGCCCCACCAGTGATGGACTCCAGGCTGATGTCACCTCACCCTCTACAGCCCTTTGTGCCTGACCTGTGAGCCACTTGCTCATCCATCACCCCACACAGTTATCCAGCTGTGGGCTGGACATTTTGTCCAGAAGGATATTGTGAGAGACAGACATGGACTTCAGCCCTTCCTCTGGGACGTGCTGGCACCGGCGTGGTCCTGCTTTCAGCCGGGCTGATGGTGCCTCCTTTAGTTAATAACCCCTGGGAAGGATTTCAAAGCCAGACAACTCTTCTTTCATAACCACCAGGTCCCTCTGCCCTGCCTGCTGTGCCCCTCTGGACCTGCCAACACACAAACCTACTTAGTTTAATTCCACCCTCCTGCTGCAGAGCACTTTGCAGAGCTCATCCCGGGGGAGGCGGCTCCCCGAGCCAGCTCTGCCCCTTCCTTTACCCCAGCACAGAGGTGAAACAACTCCCGAAGTCAACAGCACACCCTGCGGCTGCACCGGTGGAAATTCAGGATGAGGCCACGGAGACACAAAAATTGCCTCTGAACAGCTGCAAACACAAGCAGGGCTGGGGCAGGATGCCCAGCTCTATTGCAGGATGCCCAGCTCTATTGGAGGATGCCCAGCTCCATTGCAGGATGCCCAGCTCTATTGCAGGATGCCCAGCTCCATTGCAGGATGCCCAGCTCCATTGCAGGATGCCCAGCTCCATTGCAGGATGCCCAGCTCCATTGCAGGATGCCCAACAGGGCCAGTTCGCACTGGAGCTGAGCCCTTTCAAACTCAACAAGCTCTGTATTTATGAAGCTCCTACCTCGTTATTGGTTGTCAAGAAGCTTAGCGTTGATTTAATGAGTTCCCTTTAGAAGCCTCCACTGCTGCATTCCTTGGAAGATTAAGGGCTGCTGCTTTTTTTCCCCCACCTTCCCTTCTGCTTCTTTCTAATGATGTTACTGAGAAGGCAGGAGAATGTGAGATGTGCCCTGCTTACCGCTGGGTGAACCCCATTTACACGGCATTTTTACTTCAGGAACCCTTCCAAACATTACACAGGCGGGACTTTACATCTGACAAAAGAAACAGATAACATTTACCGAGATTAAACCCCCTTAATGCTGCCTGAGTTTGCATTTGCTTTCTCATGTGCCTCTCCAGTGCCTTTAGTGTTGAAAGTACTCTCCAGAGTCAGGTTGGAGAAATGCTGTATATTTTTTTTTTTTTTAAATCCAGCATAGATGACAAACACTGTACATTACCGACATCTATGGAAACACTCGATACCCTTTAGAAACGCCAAAACATTTTTTGTATTGAGCTGCACAGGTAGCAGGAGGCTCCATTCAATCCGTGCTTCGCGGGGCCACCACGCAACCAATTTATTAAAGCGGGGAAAAAGAGAATCAGTGCCCGGAGCTGAGCAGAGCCGGCAGGGACAGCTCACGGCAGCACAGGGACCATCATCGCCGCTAAGCTACGTCTGAGATGGATAAAGAGGAGCAGCTTTCTCCGGGGAATCCGGCCCAGATCTGGATTCCCCAAGGTCTCGTTCCTGAGGACACGACTTTGAGCGCTCGCCGTGGGTCCCCGGGGCCGCGGTGGAGGGGATGGGAGGCGTGTGCGGTGGGATGGGACTGCGAGCAGCAGCTCTCCATTCACCTGACCTGCGGTCACTCACTCACACGGCAGAGGGGAGGGAAGGGACAGGATACCCTTTTACAAAGAGAAAAAAGCCTGGGCGAACCGAAAATTTAGAGATCTGAATTTTGCAAATCAGAGTTTACTTGCTCTGGAGCCTCGTAGCAGCTCCTTGTCACAGACAAAGCACTTGGTTTGCGGCCAAAGAGCTGCTGACAAAGAGAAGGGGGGGAAAAAAAGACTCGCAGAAAGGCGTCGGCATTGTTTCTGTTGTGAAAGCATCGGGCTGTCAGCTCCAGAGCTCTCCCTTTCAGGCAGGACACATTTCTCCCGCAGCTCTCCCTGCGCTCTGAACCGTGCTTAACCAAACCAGGCGGGCGAACGGCACCGAAAGTTGGAATAATCGCAATTCAGGATCGGCTTTAAGGCGGCGGGGTGCCCGCAGCCCCGGGGCTCGGCCGGAGGGGATGCCCAGGGCCAGAGCCAGGCAGTGTCCGAGGAGCCCGGCACGCTGCGCTTCCCTGCTCGCCCTGCCTGGGGGGGAAAGCTGGCCGCAGCTAAACTTTGTAAACACGGCTGCTCCGGGAGAGGAAGCCAGCGCGGCTGCGAAAGCGAGCATCCCCACGCCGGCAGGGAGAGCTGGCAGCCACTCCGTGTTGGCAGCGCCCAGCCCTCCCCTCTGCCAGCCTCCCCTTCCCCTTTAAAGAAAGATGCGTGCGGAAAGCAGCAGGCAGGCGGGATCCCCCCCTTTCCCCTGGAGCAGGGGCTCGGAGCCCGGGATGCGGGCACAGGAGCGGCCGTGCAAACACCGCCCGCCGCAGCCGGAGACGCCGCTCGGTGAAAAACAGCAAAAGTACCTTTTGAATTCTTCCATCAATGTCCAAATAAATACATTTGGGCCGGTAAGTCGAGGAGGCAGATCCCATCTTGCTACAGCTAGGCTCTCACCGGACTTGTTTCCAGTGTCAATCAGAGCGGAAAATCAGGTTTATCCTACCCAGCCGAGCCACCGCTGCCTGACAGTTTGGTGTCCCCGCTCTTCTGTATCCCACTGTACTCTCATTCTGGGAAGGTCCCTCCTCTAACATGCATGCATTTTGCTGTGCCTCTGTCTCTCTCTGCCACCTCCTTTTAGTTTTGCTTCCCTCCAAATCCAGCTGCCTCGGACAGGGAAAGGCACGGGCTCCAGATGCTGCCTGCAAGCCCCCTCTCCATTCCCATAGCAACAACCCCTCTTGGCTTTAAGGCTGAGAGCATCCGCATTCGGGTTCTGACCCTGGGGCTGACCAGCTCCTGTTATGCACAAGATCAAGTGGCATTTATGCCTCGGGGGGGCTGCGGAGGAGGAGAAACCTCCTTCATCGGGATGGTGAGAGATATCATTTGATTTTACGCTAAAATAGGACGGTAATTATTAGTTAGTGCCTCTCGGCACAGAGACAGGCTCCCGTCTGGAAGTGCCCGGTGCTGGAAATGTCCTTTCAGACACCCACTGCCAGCCGGGGCTTGGACCAAACTCAGCAGCTCCATTTCCACATCCCTCCCGTTATCATTACAAGGACAGAAGGAAAAAACAGAAGCTTTTTTTTTTTTTTCCCCGTAAGCTCCAGCAGCACGAAGAAAGCACAAAGCCCATGATCTCGCCCACCGCCATCCGTGCCGCCCCCGGAGAGAAGGAATTTGTTATTTAGGGGAATGTGAATTCTCCCGGCAAAGGCGTCTCCCGGAGCAGGGCAGGGGGGAGCGGTGTCCCCGGAGCAGATGCCGAATGCCATGTGCCGTGCCCGGGCTGTGTGAGAGGCTGCACAGCCAGCACACAGCCCCTCCTGTGAGCCCCAGCTCCCTGGCTGCTCTGGGGCTTGGGATGGAGGGGCTGCAAAAGCCTTTCCTGGCCTCCCCTGTGCTGCAGGCTGGGAGAGCAGCGGGTCTGAGCTGCTCACCCTGCACACCCCAAACCCTCTCTGCAGCCAGAGCGAGACAAAACTGACCCCAGCAGAGGCCAAGGGGCTTGGCTGTGGCTTGTCCTTGGCTGTGGCTTGTCCTTGGCTCTGGCTTGTCCTTGGCTGAGGTTTGTCCTTGGCTGAGGTTTGTCCTTGGCTGAGGTTTGTCCTTGGCTGCCCCTGGCAATGCAGACAGGGCTCTGCTCCCTGCAGAGGGGATCTGTAGGGGTCAGAGGGCTGAGTGTGGCTCCCAGGGCTGCCTGGGAGTCAGAGCCAGGCTGACCTTTCAGGCTGGAGCCTGTGGTACCTCTGGAGCTCTCAGAGGCAGTAGTGAGCTGGTTCTTTTGGGAAGTGCAAACCTTTGATTCACATCTCCCTCTGCCAGCTTGGAGCAGGCACGGGAAGTCTTCCAGGAGAGAGCCCTTGCCAGTGCAGGGGTATCCTGGGGGTTGTCCTGTGGGCTGTGCTACATAACCCACTGCCCTCTCCACTGTCCCCCAGACTATCCTGTAAACTATCCCAGAGCCTAATCCCTCGGATTACTCCACAGGTGATCCCCATGGCTGTTCTGAGCTACAGCTTCTCCCCCTTCACCAGCCCGTTCACACCAACCCCACTGCTCCTGTACACCAGCCAGGACCTCTGTGACCCATCTTTCCATGCCCTGCTCTGCTAAGCACTGCCTTAATCCTGTTTTGCTGTGATTCAGTGCTGAGTGACTTGATTGACCCAGCAGGTTCCTGAGGAAGATGGCTGTGATGACAAAAAAATGCAGCCATTTGGGAAGAGACAACAAGAACACTCACTCTGGGGGATGCACATGGGACATTTGGGATCGTAGAGGAGGATACTGAGCTCTCCCACTGTGATCACCCACTCCAGGAGTGGTCAGACAATGTCACTTCACTGGTGCATTTCAGGATTTGATCACACCTCACCAAGATATCTAATGATCACATTGGTGAGAATCTACTTTTGGATTTTTTTTAAATTTTTATTATTTTTATATCTGACCAGCTTTTCCAGCCAGCAAAAAGACAAGCTCTGAAATCCAGGTGATGATCCTAGTCCTGCCTCTCTACTGTCTTTGTCCTATCTACTCTCCCTGTGTATTTAAAATTGTGTTTCTTAAGCTCCAGCACACATCCCCCCCTCTCCCCAATTACAATAATACTTGTTGGAAAATCTACTTTGCTGTAAAACTGCTGACTATTGCTCTTTTCAAGAACTTCACGTAGAAGTGAATCTTCAAAAGCTGAGCACTCAGAAATTACAACAGAAGCCTGATGCAATCGAAGGCTCAGTTCAAGCCCATGCCTGAAAGGAGACGAAAGATAAAATTCATCAAAGAGAACGTGCAGCTCCAGCAGATCACTGCCTTGAGTTGGTTTAACCTTCCAGAGCCTCCTTATTTCAGTATACAATGGGAAATGTGGGGCAAAAAATACTGGCAAGCATTATCCTATCCCATCAAATCCTTCAAATCCAAGGATAGCAGTACAGTGCCTACAATGATTTTCCATCATTTGCCTTAGAGGAAGGTTTTGCCCAGCTCAGGGCAGTGCCAGGCTCTGGTGCCCCTGACCACAGGGAGCACATCAGGTGTTTCACAGCTCTGCTCTGCCTGCCCTGTCTTGTTTGCTGAGGCCAAACCTTCACTCTGTGCACTCAGACCCTGGAATGTGCCTTTGGGAGAGCTGCAGGGCTCCAGCCTTGGGCCCAGGGATCTGGGCCAGATGTCACTGGCCAGCCAGATGTCACTTACCCCGGGGGCTGCTCCCAAAAACAGGCACTGCTGTCTCCCATCAGCTCCGTGTGGGTGGCTCAGAGGCAGCTTTGTGGAGCTCCCAAGGTGTAACCAGAGGATGCTCAGATCCCACATTGCCCTCGGACTCGCTGCTGTTGAGGCACAGCTCGGCCACGCTGGCTTTGCACGGGCTGAGATCTCCCCCTGCTGCAAACCCTGCTCAGAGGGCGAGGGAAAAGCTTCAGGGATGAGAAGAGCTGCTCAAGTCACTCTCCATGCAGGCCTGGGGTGGGGTGGCACCATTCCTGCCCCCTCCATCTCTGCCTTTCTCTAGCCCTGGGGTCAGCGTGTGAGAGAACAACCTCAGCCCCTCTGAAACCTGGTTTTCTTGCTGCAGTCAAGAAGTTCAGTGCCCCTTGCAACCTGACCTGGGGACTGCACAGCAGGGATCTTCAGAGGGATTGAGATGGGGGGAAAGAGCCAGAAAATGTAAAACTTTCAGCGAAAGATTTTGTACTTTGAAGAAAGTTTGCCTAGAATTAAAAACAGAGAATGGCATTTCCTTGAAATCAACTGTTTTCCTTACCTATTCCATACCTAAGCCTTCAAAGTACTTTTTTTGCCCATTAACCCCTTCCTTGCAGGTCCCATCCTTGTGCTGCAGGTCCCTTGTATGTCTGTCTGTCTGTCTGTCTCCATTTCCCCACAGGGCCCTGACCTGCTGCTTTACCTCTCCATGCTCCAACCTGCCAAAATGCCAGATTGCCCCTGGAGCTGGGAAGGTTTCCCTTTCCCTCCCACAGCTCCTCTCCTCCCTACTTCACTCAGCCTGCTCTCCCTCTTTTCACCCTCTTTGGTGTTTTGCCATTTTTGCTTCTAGGTGTTTTTTCCCCACAGACCTGAAGTCATGCAAGCTGTCTGCAGGAATTAACTTTCTGATTTATGCTGTTAACAGCCAAATGATGGCTGTGGCAGTGGGAGCTCCTCATGCAGAGCACGACTGACCTTTCCAGCCCAGCTCTCACTCCTCTCCACAAACCCACAGAAAGAACATGGCATGCTGCACATGGAAATTTTACCTCACTTCTTTGCACATTTCTTTTACACTCTGCCAGATTTCCACAGGCCCAGCCCTGGAAGTGATCATATTGAACGTTAATTAGAGAATGGCTGATTATTAATATTGGGACCTTTATGGGATTTGTCCACACAGGCCCTGAAAACACCCAAAAGTGGTGCTTGGCCCCTCCCCACTCTGCAGCACAGCTCTCCACCTCACTCCTGGCTCCAGCTCCATTTTTGGGTCCCTGAAAACACCCAAAAGTGGTGCTTGGCCCCTCCCCACCCTGCAGCACAGCTCTCCACCTCACTCCTGGCTCCAGCTCCATTTTTGGGTCCTGTTGCTCACCCCAGCCCCATTCCCAGGCCACGCAGTACAGCCACACTCGCTGTCATCCTGGTTTCCATGGCAAACCCCCAGGAACGTGGGCTGGAAGGGAGCTGTGACATCTGACGTGGCTGGTCCAGGGCACTGGGGTGCAGAAGCAGAGCTCTGTGGGCGGGAGATGTGGGATTACTCACTGGGGAACCAGCTTTGCTCTTCAATCCAGCAGCCTTGGCCACCTCGGTGATAATACTGCCTTGGTTCTCTTTACAGCTGTAGGGAAATTTCTGGCACCTCCCAGTAATTCTCGCTGTGTCTCAACACTCAGAGCCAGTTAATAGGCTCAAATCTTGTGGAAGTGAAAACAGCCATCCCTGTTACCTCACAAATATCTGTGTGTGCAGTGCTGGCTTGGAGAAGAGCAGACTCAAGCCATGGACAATCCTTCCATTTCATAAAGCACTTGTCCAGTACAGCATCTGGCATTTCTTGGCTTTTCTCTTTTGTCTGCTGTGGGAAACCCCCATTTTTTCTCCTGCTGTACGTTAGCAGTGTTTTCAGTGATCTGTTTTCTACTCCACTTGCAATGGCTGGCAGGTCCCAGGTTGGTTTCCTGAAGGTCTCCCAGAGGTGCACAGCCATTGCCTTTCCCTGAGGAGTGTGGAAGGAGCTCACTCTCCACAAGCATTTCCTTTCATATAGCAGAGGCAGCAGGTCCTTGGCACAGCCAACCTCCCTCCTGCACTTTCCACCACCCCCAGGAGCCACAGGAGCCCAGGAATCTCCATGGCCCATGCCATGGTGTGCCTACAGAGAGCCTTGGCTGCCCTCCTTTCCATTGCAACCTCTCTGCTTGATTTTCAGCCTCCCTTCCCTCTCTGCTTTCCATTTCCTACCTCTTTGTTTCCCACTGCCACCTCCTCCATCCAGCTGCCTGTTCCTAGGTTTTCATTTAAAGTAGGAGAGAGGCAGGAATCCTGTCCCAGGCACCTCTGCAGGACATGGAGCTCTCAAGGCAAAGCACACACACACACACACACACACACACACACATGGGCTAACACAGCTAATAACCCTGCTGCATCCCTGGAACAGAGCTGCTGGGAAAGCCCAGCTCCCAGAGCTCTGCTTTCATAAGGCTCTGGAAGAAATTAAGAGACCCAACTGGAACTTTCAAGAGCTGATGAGAAAAGATTAAATGAAATTAAGTGTGCCTGGAGTCACCCACTAGATCATTTAGAGGGATGATGGCCAAGAAGTGGAAAAATCAATTCCCTCCACTGGGCAAGGCTGGCTCATGCTCTTGGCAGCAAAATCTGAGCAGGGGCTGCAGCCTCTGATCCCAGACTGGAGGGGAGGGATATATGGCTCGACTTGAAGAAAGCTGCCTGGCATTTTATGTGGTGCAGGAAAGTGAAGTTCCTTCAGATGCCTGTTTTGGGAGGCTGCCATGTGAGCAGCTCGGAGCTGTGCAGTGACTCACTGTAAATCAGCTCCTCCATCTCCCTGACAAGCAGACCTCAGACACCCTGAAGTCTTGGCAACACAAAGATTAACCCCAAGACTGAGGGCTGCTGATCCTGGTGCCAGCCTGATGCAATCTGTGCCACAGAGGTGGGGACAGGGGGTGTCTGGGCCAAAGACCTGGCATGGGCAGAGCATGAGGTGATCATTGCTGCATCCCTGACTCATCCCTGGGAGCCTCCACGTCTGACCACCCCCTCCAACAACATCAGCACAGCAGCAGGGATGTCTGCAAAGGGTTTCACTGCTTGGGGCAGCTTTTCAGGGGGTGGGAGATTGTCCCTCAGCTGCATCACTTCAGAGCGAGTCACGTGGAATTCCTGGGGGGGTCAAGCAGACTTTGCACAGTTCTTTGCAGTACATTAAAAATTAGACTTTCTATGTTAACATTTTAAAAACACCAGTCTTCATAAACAGCTAGATAATCTCTCAGCTATTATGACATTTTTTCTGTGATGTAGGTATTTTCTCATATTCTTTCTGTTTGTGCAGTGCTGCTTCCATTAACAGGCAGAAGAACATTTTCTCAATAGAGAAGATTAAAGAGTCTCAGCTTTTAGGGAGGGAGGCCAAAAAACTGCCACAGAATCCATGTGAAAAAAGATGACAAAAGCTTCCAGTGGCACTGAAAGTGTCTGATCTGCTCTGCCAGAACATTTGAAGCCAACATGAAATGGGGACATTTTAAACTAAGTTCCCAAAATTTTGAGTACTTGAGTGTCACTTTTCCTGAGAGTCACACAACTCTCCAGAGCGTCCTTACCATCTCCAAAAATCACAGGTCAGGACTAAAGGAACTCAAAAGAATGGATGGCAAATCATTATTGTCTGCCTTCAAATAACACATTTGTGGCTCTTCTTTTTGGTTGTTTCCTCTTTACTGAACCTGACTGTTCATCCATGTCAGGTATATAAGATTCCCTCTAGAACTTTGAGAGCCAGAAACTCTCACTGAGGAAAATTGAACAGAGATTTTCATGCAATAAGACAATCCAATTTCCTGAGGAAACGGTAAACATCGTGGATTAATGGCATGGTCAGCAGAGAGGGCAGCACTGAAGTAATGCAGAAAATGAACTGGAAGTAGCTTATGGGGGGATGGAGTGCCTTATACAGAACTTGAATTTTATTTTACTTTTGGATTACTTTTCACTCTGCTTTCTCCAGCCTCCATTTGATTGGACACAGCCCAGGTTTTCAGCCCAGTGCTGGGTTTCAGCCCCTGCCTCTCCTTCCCTCTTGCACTCTCCTTCCATCAAAGGTGGCCCCAGGCAAACCTTTCAGTGAGAAGCTTCTTGCAGAGGGGCTTTGTTAGAGGCTGAACCCACTCCAGTCATGCTCCAACACAGCTGAAGCCATGTCTCTTTCCTAGTCCTTCATCCTCCTCTTTCTCCTTTTCCTTCATCTCTGAATGGATTTCACTGCATTCACACAAATTTATTTTTTCCCCCCAAAATCCTATCCTCTGACCTTCAGCTGCTTCCCCACAGCCTGGACACTGGATGTGAAGGCTTTCCTCCCCCTGGGCCTTAGCCCCTGCCTAAAAGATTCCAGTAGGCAGGAAGGAGGTTTTCAGGCAAGAAACTGAATCAGGAACAAGAAACTGAGATCAAGGAACTGAGATCAAGGGCGTACAGAAATAAACACACAGAAATAGAGTGAAAACCCAGGAGCCCACCACTAAAAAAGGCACAGGGTTGTGCCCAGCTCTTTTCTCCAACCCCACACCTTTTCCCTGCACTTTTACTCATTTGTTTTCCCCTGCTGCTGTTTCATCATCACCATCATCTCCTCTGGCCAGTGCTGTTCCCCACTCCCTGCTTCACTGTCAAAGGGGCTCCACACTCTTCCCCCTGCCCCACTTCACCCAAGGGGTGCCATCAATTTGCCATCCAGCCCTTCTGCCAGCAGAACCAGCAGCTCTCTGCCTCCCTCTGCCCAAGGAATTGTGCCCAGGGGCAGCAGCAAAGCCCCAGAGCCAGACTCACTCAGCAGCCAAACAGGATTCCTGCAGAGGAACCCAAGCCCTGCTTACTTTGGAGCGTGTGAGCGCCTGGCCCCGGCGCTAGGGAGAAAGCCAAAGACAACACATCACTCTGTTTCTCTTCATAAAATGGTGCCTTTGGTCTGTTCTATTTCTCCACACCGCTCTCCCCTCCTCCCAGCTGACCACATCACACTGCCAGGGTGAGTGGCTGAGGCTGGAGCTGTGTTTGAAGAGGAGGTGATGCTCAGCAGAGTGCCTGGGTTGTGTGCAGGTCTGTGAGCACCCCCGTGTCTGGGAGAGTCTGCAAAGTTTGAAGGCATAACCTGACTGTAACAGGCTTCCTTCCCCCTCAAACACACACCCCACTGAGACTGGTGGTGGCTCAGTGAATTAAATACTGCTGGTGTGTTACAGCATCACATTGCAACAAACAGCACCATTAGCATTGCTGAATATTAATTTTATGAATTCCCACGGAGTCCTCTGCAAGGATACGCAGACCTCAACAAGATTAAGATATCCCAACACTACCCAAGAGGAGCCCCACACTCTCCTCGTGGTTCTGGAACCCAAAATGCTCCCCAAGATGGAGCAGTGCTGTCTCTGCTGCTCCCTGGGTGCTCCCTGTTCCTTTGGTCGTGATCCCTTGGGAGCCTTCAGCTCTGCCTCTCACTCCAAAGGTGAGGAGGGTTAAACTCCATCAGCTCCTCCTGAGACACAAAACCCATCACTCAGGATGGTGAAAGCATCCTGCCCTTGGCACCCAGCCCAGCTCCAGCAGGAGCTGCTGCAAGGCAGCTCAGACACCTGCACAGGCAGAGCCCAGCAAAGGCTGCTCCAAAACAACCCAGGATTGGACTCTGGGTGAATCAAAATGTAATTCACAAAGTAATTGCTTGGGCAAACTTGCTTGAAAAACAGACTCACGCCACAGAATACTAAACTTGCACAGAAGGCATGCAGCACATTTTATTTTTGGGGGGGGGGGCTAGAAAATAAGACCAACAAGTCATTTTATCATGAGGGTGGTTTTTGCTGTTGGTCCAAGCAGAACCCATTTATTACGTGAACAATTCCAACAGTGCTTGAAAAACACAGACAGCAAAAACAATGCAGAAGGCAGGTCCTGATGTTTACAGAGATGCAAAAGGTGAATGCACCAGAGCTGCTAATCATACCTTTTGACTGCTTTTATGGGTCTGGGAGGCCTGAAAAAACCCTGTGTATGGGAACCAGGAATAACATTTCCCTTTTGATGGCACAGAAGAATGACATTTCGATGCTGCTTTGACAGATGCATTATTTTATTGGAGGACTTCAAGCAGGCAAACAAGGGAGCTTTGTTTTCCCTGTTACTGTAAGGCTTACATCATCTGCAACCTTTCTACCAGGAGGTCTCATTTCAAATGACAGTGAGTATTGTTCTGAGAAATGCATGTGTTAGTTCTGCTTCAGATGTTCACAGGATTTCAGCCATTCTAGCTCCATTTCTAGATGCTTTGCTGGTGATGGATTTCACCCTGCTCAAAAGATTATTTGCTGACACCTGGGGTAAATTTAGAGCTTCATTATATGCCTGACAGGGATTTGTATAGGAATTTAATCTATCTAATTTAGCTCTAACACAGGGATCAGTCCTACACCAAACATCCTTGGGCTTCTCTGCCTGCACCCCAGATTTGTCAGTCACCCTGGTTCTGCCTTTTTGGGCTGGCGACATCTATTTTGAGAATTGCCACTGTGAAAACCAGAGCAAGGCAACCCAAAGGTTCCTATTTTTCTCTGCTTTCAGCAACTGCTCAGATTTACAGCAGACACACAAACCAGCTGTGATAGTGGATCTCCCTTGGTGCCAAGCAAGTGAGCAAAATTTGGAAGAAAGAGTATGCTTTTGAGACATCTTTTGACCTCTTTTGTTCTTTTTTATCATATTTTCTTCCTTTCATGTAACTGAACAGCTGCAGAAGGAGAGGGGGAGGAAGATTTATAAAGACTTTTAACAGCAATGGCTAAATTGAATCCCATTGTTACCTCTCAGTATAAAACTAAACCTGCAGGTTCTGCCACACAACATTCAGCTGCTTCCACCCAGATGATCTGAACAATTTAAGAATAAAATAAGGAATTTAAGAATAAAATTCAGAACCTGCTGTACTTACTAAGCTGAAGCCTCATGTGGCTTGGGTGATTCAGACTC
The DNA here is from genome assembly GCF_030490865.1 of Poecile atricapillus. Lineage (NCBI taxonomy): Eukaryota > Metazoa > Chordata > Aves > Passeriformes > Paridae > Poecile > Poecile atricapillus. The sequence continues at coordinate 5,149,037 of NC_081249.1, read as the reverse complement.
GAATATAATACCCTGTCCTTGCAGCAGAAATAACAGTGGTGTGTTTGGTGGAAGATTCAGAGGGAACTCACCCCTTCCAAAGGTTTTGCCTGTGTCATTCAGCTGTGATGGGCTGCCCACACCAACCACCCTTCACATCACAGGGAAGAGAAGGTGAGAACTCAGACATTATTGATCACCTTGTTCCAACACAGCAACTCAGGCTGCTGCTTCCAGTTCTGGCCCCAACGCTGGAAGCAGCTGCTGCTTTCTGAAAAACCCATGAAATTCAGACCACCTGTTCAGGGTTTAGGTACCAGATAAACTGAAAATAACTCCAGCCTTGTAACAGCGTTCCAAAGTTCATTTTTACATGGCAGCACATGGGAAGTCGGTTTATTGTCCTCCACTGCTGAAACAAACAGCTGGACCAAAGGGGATATTGTGGAAATGTGGGTATTTGTCAGCTGCTTTGTAAGAGAAGGAGGGAGAGAAACCCTACCCCACTATCATCATGAGGTGAAGAAAACATCCTTAAAATCCTCAGTGTTAAGTACAGCATGGAGAGACTTGGCACACATTTTTGTAGCTGATCTCCCAATGCAGGAATTGAGCAGGATCTTGAAATATGCTGAAGGAAGTTTGGCTCTTGTGTTCCCAGTTTACAGAGAAATCAATGTTCCACTGCAGCCAAAGCATAACTGGTAGACAGAGGAAAAAAAATTCAAAAAACCACCCCAAGCATCAACTAATTATCTCCTTATTCCAAACTGGAAAACAACCAAAAGAAGGGAGACAAAGGAGGAAACAACTAACACTTTATAACAACCCAGTTTATTAAACTCTTAGGCACTTAAGGTCACTTGACACGAGGCTGAATTATACCAGCAGTTAAATCCTCCCGTTCCCTCTCCCCAGCCATAAGGATGACAGCCACATTTTTAACTCAGCATGGCAGCAAATGTAGTCCAAGGTCCCCAGAGCAGCAGACAAAGCCCCAGGAATGTCTGCAGTCCCTGCCCAGTCCCTGCAGGCTGTGACAGCAGGGCAGGACACGTCCCCACCATCCCCTGGCTGGTTCAGCAGAGAGCAAAACACCACCAAAGCAGCCTTGCTCCAAGGTGAAAGGGGTTCAGCAATCAGAACATCACACCAGAGGTTGGGACAAGCCATGAAATAATCTGATCTAACCACTTACATAGCACAAGGGCTATAAATTTAGTTCAGACCAGAGAATGCCACCATTACCGATCCTGGGCCTCGTCATTTGATGGAATTGTAATCAATCTTCCCCAAATTAATTCCGTATGAAAACCGTCAACCTCCAACAGCTCTAAACACCCTTTGATTTAATTTACAGCATCTTACACCTGCCTAATCCTGAGCAGAACTTTTGGCACAAACAACCCCGGGCATCAGTCGCTGCAGAAACCTTCCAGCAGCAAGCAAAGAACCCTGGGCCTGAACACAACGAGTTCAGCCAGAGTCTGAGGCAGCACAGCACTGGCACAAACACCCGTGGAGGATTCCCACTGTTATTCTAAGGATGTCATGCCAGAAGCACATGCAATAACCTCCTTAAACAAATGGCAGAATCCCTTCTGGAATTTCCCTTACAAGCAAAACACACAGGATTGAGTCTTGGTGCATGGAGTGGGTTCACAGAACTTTGAGGCAAAAGGAGTCTCCACTTGACACTGCTGTCCCTGGAGTTATTTACCTTCTTCCCACCCTATATACCCTTCCTACACACAGAGACAACCTCCCCCTGCAGCAGGTCCAGCAACAGCCAGGGCTTTCACAAAGATTCTCACAAGGGAGGCTCCTGCTCCCCATCAGAAAAGAAACTGGGATTTGAGTCTCCCTTCTTTTATAAGGCACCCCAGCTACTCTTTGCCTATTCCTAGGAGGCACTGTGGACATAATTTTGTCAGAAATTCTGTAACCAGAAGCTGTTTTCCTTTCCAATCAGTTTTTCCCCAGCACATCTGTGGTTTGGACATTGCATGTTGGGCAAAGGCACAAAAACCCCCTCAAACATTTTAAAAGAATCAAGACAAGAGATTATCAGAGTGAGAGAGAAAGGATGAAGCTTTTCCATGTCAAACCCATATATACTGAAGAGGAAGCAAAGCAGACAACAAAGAGTCACCTTAAAAGAGCCACACTCAGCCCCTGACTCAGGCAAATGTCCCAGCAGGGATGTCTGTCCTTCCAACCAATAAATGCAGCAGCATTTCTTCATGGAAATGTAAAAGATAAAGTACTCAACACTTCTCTGTTTAGAACAGAATCTATTTTTATTCAACACAGGATGGTGAATGGATAAAATTCACAATAATCAGCATTTAAAAAAACCCCAACAAACCAACCCTGCGGTCGCATTTAAATTTGGCTGTACCTCCTGGTCACTCACATTTTTACATACAAAATTTTGTCAGTCTTGCCCATTTCCAGATTAATGGATATAGACACCTGATACTAACAAAACACACCGTTTATTCAGTTTTTTTAAAAAAGAAAAACAAATCTTTATCTTTTTGTCCAACAAATTTGTAGCTTGGAGGAACTGAAATGTAATCTGTCATTACCCCATACCCGAGTCACTGCAGTGCAAAAGCTATTCAAATAAATAAATAAATAACAACAGCAGCCCTAACAAATAAAACCCAAAACACACTTAAATACCTTCAGAAATACAACCAAAAGCTTTTTAACCTCAGACTCCAGCCCACAGGGAACAGCTTCTCAAAATCTGAGCGTAGCAGAGTCTGAACTGTTTCAGTAAACTAGTATAAAGCTCTACACATATTTCTGGGGAAAGGGATTGGAATTCCCAGCTGAAGATGGTGCTCCATCCATCTCTCCCTTGCCACACACGCATTGGAGATGTGCCAGGAGAGCTGTTTTGGTGTTGCAATGTTATTTTTGCCCCATCAGAGGCTGTTTCAGCAGAGCCCCAGGTTCAGCCTGGCTGAGCTGAGGCAAGTTTGACATTCCAGGAGCAATTTCCCATTCCAGGAGGATGGAAGTCCTTTCAAGTAACATTGCTGCACAATTCACATTTACCCACAGCCCAGATTTCTGAGTTCACATGTTGAGTATCCCCCGCCCTGGTTTGCTCAAGATGTGTGAGGTCAGCCTTCCATGCAGGTGAGTGCAGGAACAGGACCCTCCTAGAGCTCCCTGCAAGGACCTGGCACCTTCCCCGAGTCCCTGTGGGTCTGAGGCCACCCCTGCATCTCTGCTCAGCAGAACAGGTAAAAATGAGCCCATTCTGACTGGCAGGACAAGCGTGAATCAAACCTGCTGGATCAAACCAGTGATCAAAGACTGAGCAGCTACAAAGCAGCCCTGGAAATGAAGTGTTACCAGCAGCTGGTGGGACATTCCTCAATATTTTGTAGGGCTTTAAAGTGTTTTGCTAGTCAAGTATAAATTGCACTGCCTCACAAAATTTAAGAGCATAGAGCAAGACAAAGGCCTAGAACTTTAATAAATACAGTTAAGGACAACACACAGTTTAAATTATCTAATCTTTGTGATCTAGGTATAAACACCCATACAAAAAAAAGATTTCTTTTCACTTTGTACATCCCAAAAAAAAAATTTAAAAAATCACAGAAACATTCTGTTTGCAAAGCAGACAGCTGTACAAAGAAATGATATGTTCTGAAGACATTAAACCATCTATTTTCTGGGTAGCACTAGGTACTCAAATGTTCTCTTACAAACTACCACCCACACAGGTAATTTTTCTTCTGATATTTTGGCTCCAAATCTGAAACCCAGAGCCACTTGAGAGAGATTTCTGGATATTAAGGCCTGGATCAGATGATGACTTCCACGTGCACACACCAGCACTGAAACCCAACAGAGACCCCTGTGCCAGTGGGCACCAAGGCAGCTCCACCTGCTCAGTCCTGTGAGCTGAAGCACAGGACACTTCACAGCTCTCTGCCACCCCAAAGAAACCCCTCTCACATCAGCCCAGCCTAGCAGAGCAGAGCTAAACAATTCTGTGACGTTTGCACAACCAGTTTATAATGCCCTGAAAAATCATTAGAGCCCCCACTGGAAATTCTGACTCATAAACTGCTTTTTGTTGCTTAGGACTCCTTTTTTTGTACATTCCTAATGGAGGACTAACATCCATCCAGAGGATCTGTGAAAACTGCTAACTGCAGTACACAGCCAAGAGTAAATTCTATTTTATAACCTACCAAAAGGCTGGATGCTGTCCTTGGGAAGTAGTACTGTAGCTAGAAACTAATAATACAGCAGGATGATTATTGTCTGAGCAGCTTCAAATACTAATAGCAGCACATCTTAATAACCAGCTGATATTGTCCTCTATAAAGTGATGCTTTCAGTGTACACAAGCTGACATAAGAGACACACACTTTGCCCACTGAGACAGTCACTCATAGATTTAAAATTTCAACTTCCTCCTGCTCTGGCTTTGCCTTGATTTTTGGCAAATACACATAGTTCATAGTTTCAATTAAAAACATCCTATTAAAAGAAATAAAAAAGGCACTTGGTATTTCTCTTTGGCTCAGTCGAGGCGTGCTGCTGAAACCTTCCCAAAGTCCCATCTCTTCATCTGATGAACAGTTGCCATCCTGAGGTACTTATTCATGTGCAAAAATCAGAGCTTCAGGGATTTACCTGTCTCACACTGCCCCCAGTAAACCTGCAAGGCTCTTCACCACACCCTTCAAATACAGAATAAGGTGTCCCATGGGGTTTGGTTTTCAGGGAGAGCTCCATGCACTGGCACACTCCTTATCCCAGCTCTGGTCTCGTAGCTCAGTGCTCTTTGAACCTGGGGAAGAACAGAAAGCAGGCAGGAAAAGCTGAGGGGTGAGGCAGAACAAACACCAAAAGGCAGGATCCAGCCCCTGCTGTGCATTTTTCTGTTCTCTCCGTTTTACTTGTCCAAAATTCTACAATCAAGGGGCTCAATTTAGATTTTGTGTATTGATTCACTGGATTTTTTTACATATTTTTTTTCTTCTCAATTCAAAATACTGCAAATTCAGAGTCACCCTTTTCTTTAGGGAGAACTTTTGGAAAAAAATTACATTTTAAACTATTATTAAACACAGGGCAGGCAATTCCACACCTTCACCATGGAAGATTGAATATTTGAGAAAAAAACAATCCACAAACAAGAGACTGTGACAGAGGTACGTTTTCAGATATTTTTCAAATTCTAAAGGAACATGTCCATGGTTTGAAAACATCAAACTGAGGTTACTCTTTTGAAGCAGAATTAAAACAGAAAAGGATATACACAAACCTTAACATGCCCAGTCTACATTTAGGTACTATGGGACAAAGGTTGGAATTGATCTTGGAGGTCTCTAACCTTAATTTATCATTTATGGCTATATATAGAAGGCTTAGAAATGTGTTTTCAAAGTGTTATTAAAGAGCAGCAGCCACACAAAACACTTACAGGGTGTGATCTGCATGACACTGAAGTTCCTTCTGGATTAGACGGAGTAAGAGCTGCAAAAACAATCACAAAATCTCTTTAGTATAATCCAGATAAACTAGAAGCAGAATTATTCATTGTTATTTGGAGAGTTTCTCATTTGAAACATTACCCTGTAATGCTGAACTGGGTTTAAAAAAAAAATAAAGATTTACAGATGCTCAGTAGTGTCTGGAAGAGGAGCTTTCACAATAAGCAGGCAAGAGGAAAATAATTTCCTTTTTGCATCTGAGAGGTCAATTTCTTCATAAAAACCACAATGGTTTTCTGGTTACTTCACCAGCAAATGTGTAAAGAAACCAGCAGAGGGACCCCGAGGCTTCAAGAAAACGTGTCAGAAAGAAATTTTGGGGCATGGAAGTATTTTAGCTGCTATTTGCCAAAAACAACCCTGTGTGTGAAAAGCTTTAATCCCATATTAGTCACGGTCAGTACAGACAGTCGGGTTTTTTTGTCTGTGCAGCATCAGGGCTTTCAAGTGGACTTGAAAAGGATTATTGAGATAGCAGCAGGAAAATGATTTTACAAATACAATTTGATGGTTCTCATGTACAATAAAGACAATTGGTTTCAGGGTTCCTCACTGTTTCAGGTTACGTTATCCTCAGAATCTCATTATTATACATATAAGTTTGCTCACTGTTGTAAGTATGGATGTTTTAAGAAATTAAAGATTTTCAGAGGCACAGAAGTGGCCAAGAATGACACAACTGAATGCCACACAAGAGGCTAATGCCCCCTTGAGGTATCCTTGGAGAAATAATATTTGAACACAGGCTGCACTGCAAAAACCAGGAAAAGCAGAACAGTTATGCAAAAAAGGATTTATTACAAATGCAGAGTGAAACCTCTCAAAACCAGAGCTTTGAAAAGGTGTTTTAATTGATTCTGCAAAGAAATGTAGCATTTTTTCCATTTTAATCAATAACTCTAGGAGAAAAACTACGAGAACTTTATCTAGGAAAAATTTGACAACCTCCCAAGCCTCACTCTGCAGCACAAAATACCAAATACTGAAACCAGCACAAACCAGGATTTGCTGCTGTGGATAAAGCTGCTGACTACCAGTGGCAAAACACTTCAGCTATTTATTTATTTATTTAATTTCCAGATAATTACTCCTAAACATGAAAATGTTACTTTTAAAGTCAGGGTTTAATTTGAATTTAGAAAAAAATGCCTCAGTTGTGACTCAAAGGTTTTCTGATTTTCTTGTGCCAGGAAGGGAATGGTCTGACACTCTCAGCTCCTCTGCAGGAGCCCAGAGCTCAGTGCTTTGGACCAAGCCACCACCTGTGCACTCTTTTTTCACCAAACATCTGCTCCTGGTTACTGTCAAAAGCCAGGATTGCCAGTTCTTCATCAAATTTAGAACAGATGTTTCAGGGCCCATCTGGAAAATGGGATGTATTAACTTTCAACAGCTTCATTATCAGGGTGATTTTGGTGATACAGCAACGTAGGAAAACATTTTGTATGGCTTTGATCAAAAGAACACACAAGTGATTCTTCTGTGAGTGGAATCTGAGGCAACTTCTAGGTCTAAATATGAAGGTTTAATTGCAATTATGCCTGCTCTGAGCTGCTCAGCCAGCAATTAACAGCTGGGTATTTGCTCAGGAATTGAAGTGCATCAGAACTGATCTGCACTTTTGATTAAAAAATAAAAAAGGTTTTTTAATCAAAAAATTATACGAGAATTATGAGATGAGAATTTTAAAACAAGCAAATTTGCCGTTAAGACTGAAAATCTCCTACACCACTGGAAGTCTAATACAACACAGAATATTTAAATGGCAAAAGGACAATTTGCATTTTGGGATAGTTTAGCAGAGAGGAAATACATATCATGTAAATTTTTAGACTTACTAGCAAGGCACAAGCATCTGCCACCATGAGCATGTAAAACACGTTGTTCCAACCAGAAGGGGAAATAAGGCCAGCCAGGAGAGGCCCCAGAGCTGCACCTAAAATATAATACTTAATTACATATTTATTTAATATATTAAATAATATTTATTTAACTAGTAACATTATATTTTGGTATTTTATATAATATACTGTGAGAACTGTGCAATGTAAGATTCACTCTACTGAAATGTAGTTATTCTGAATTAGAGTATCCATTTTCCACCTAGTTAACTCAGTATTACCTGATGTATTAAAAGATCCCAGGAAGTGCAAAACATTACTGGTAGAGATGGGAAGCTGGAAGACTTAGATGTGTGATAAACACCTGCCTTTGGCTCAACAAAATGCTCATCCAGTACTGAGCTGAATTTTACTCAGTTTTCCCTTCCATATGGAGGAATAAATAAATAAAATATCCCTGATCCCAGGACAGCCCAGTGCCATCTCTTTTTCCTGTCTGTGCCCAGTATCCATGACCCCTCCCTTCCTCCCACCCTCAGGTGTGGGACCACTGGAGGTTTCAGATTAAGTTTGTGCTGTTCCCCATTTCCAAAACTGTTCTGAATCCTCACAAAATGTGACTTGAAGAGCCCAGTTCCTCAAAAATTCTTAGTTTTAACCTGCTACAGCTGGGGCAGGTGGCCTTGGCTTACCCACAGATCCTGTCCCGTCGATGATGGCCGTCACTGTGGACAAGGCTCTTGCGTTCCCTTTCAGGCTTTTATGGGTACCCTGGAGGGACAGAGATGGCTGAGACCCATCCTGAGCTGAGCTCTGAACGAGCCCTGCTAGCACCATCCATCTCCCACCCCTCCACATTGCCTCTGTGCTCTGGAGATGCCTGCAGCACTCTGTCAGCCCCTGGAACACAGCTAAGGGTGAAATGGGCATTGCCTGGTGGGCACCTTGGTCCTCCAGACCAAGGACAGGGCTCCAGAGGATGCCTGGAGATTTCTGCCCTGCTCCTTTTCCTGCATTTAAGACAATAAGAGGACTTTTGCCTCTTGCCTGGTGCCCTTAAGAACCAGCACATTACAAAACAAACTTCCAAAGTCTCCCTACTGAGAAATGTTAATGTTTTCACATGGTATTTTTGACTTGGCTGACCTGAGACTGCTGGAAGTGCTGACAGCTTAAATACCTTTACTTCTGTAAAGGTCTGTGCCGGATAGAGCTTTCTGATGGGAATTAAATCACTAGCTCATGTCTCACACAGGTACAGCTCCTCCAATCATTTAAAAATTTAAAATATAGAAGGGGATAAGGCACCTGTATAGAGGCCTGGCTTTGCATGCAACCTTCAGGTTCCATCTGGGCTGTCACCCACAATCTTGTGAGTGGTCAAGAATAATTTAGAAGCCTCTCACAAGCATGGCATTCATTCATGCTAAAACACAAACTCTAAAACAAATCTCAGTGGCTGAGTGCAGTGCTGTCTTTCCAGCTCCTTTCTCCTCTGCTTTGGGACACTGCAGCCCTTTCCCTGGTGACCCTGCAGGAGTCAAAGGGCTCTCTCTGGAGGCCAGATGTCACAGGGGAAAACTCACCAAGTCAGCAGAGACAGCAGTGGTGATCAGGGCATAAGGGCCATTCACCAGGGCACCACTGATAAGCAGCATCACTGTTACAAGTTAAAAATAAAAAAAAAAAAATTAAAAATGTGAGTTGCATGAAAAACTGTTCACCATAACCATAGGAGACATCAAAGCCTATGGCTCCCAAGTGGTTTAATCCTTCCTTGGCTCCCCTGACCCAATACAGAATTGGGAAAGGACAAAAACCATATCCATTCCTCTCTCTTTTTAATGCTCACTCCACGATGTGAATTCTCAAACACACCAGCAGATGGGGCTGAGACTAAAAGCACTTCCCGGGTCTTTACTGATCCTGGCAGGTCACAGAAAGAAGGGGAATATTTGACCAAACTGACCATGAGTACAAGGGTTGCTCACAAGATACAGCTCCCTTCTGTCCTTGCACAGCACCAGGGGACCCTAAAAGTGAACGAGGCCTTAGGTAGGTGAGACACCACTGCCAGAACTCATGTTTTCATTTCTAACAGGTGAGCTCAGCCTATTCAAATAAAGCTAATACTGCTGTCAAAAGTACTACAGGCAATATTTAAACATCTCTGACATTTGGAACAAGGAATATAAAAAAGCCTGTGCTGACATAAGTTCCAGAAAGACTAATGATGGTAACTTAATCTGTTCTCTTGCCACCCCTCACTCACTTCCTGCCTTCCCACTTCAACCTGTAAAAACCCTGTGAGATCAAATCTATGGCATTTGATTCCATACTTCTTCCTCTAAAGAAAAGATAAAATAGAAAATAAAGGAAAAAAAGAAAGAGCATCAAAGGTCATAAATGCAAAGTTCATAGAAAGCTAGGCAGAATAATTTAAAAATACTCACCTACAGTAGCCTCAAGGCCCATTTTACTGACTGCAGAGAACATGTACAGCTGTAAAGGGAATGAATAAGCACTCAGAATATCAACATATGGACTAATCCTGGGTTCCCCATTTGCTCCATATTAACTACAAGGTTATCCTAAGTTGATATTACATGAAATATAAAAAAAAAGGTTTTACTAAACCCTTTTAGGCCACAGTAGAATGATTGTTTGATTGGACACAGAAGGGAGATAAGGGGTAGGATCCCACTCCTCTATGTCCTTTCAGAAGGAAGGGCTGTGTTATGAGATCAATTTTAAACTCTCCAACTTCAACACAGCACAGAATACAACTCTTGAAAAAAATGAAATAAAAAATGTCTCTCTCATGTCCATCTGCTGGTTTTCCAAGAGTTACAGCTCAGAAATTTTAGCCTTTGAGCAGCTAAAATTCTGGCTAACAACTGAACATCACATTTTACAAGAGATTGAAACTTTCCATATATTCTGTAACAAAAAAAAATACGTTAGGCTTGTTTGCTTGTTAAGCCCCAGTATCTACACTTGCTCAACTTTTCATGTCAGTTTTTAGTCTGGCCTGGACTCTTTACATCCAGGCTGGGAGATGCTGCCCGCAGAACTGTCCAGGGAATGGTGTCACAGCCTCAGCCACGGCTGTGAGAGAGGGGCAGGCTCTTACTGTGGGTGCTGCAAGCAGCAACATCATTCCGCAGGTTGATGCCCTCTTCTCCAGCCTGTCTGAAATGAGACCTGCCAAAATCCCACCTGAAAGAACACACAGGAGTGAGGAAATCATTCAGTGTGTGTTCTGCACAGAAGACATCAGTTTAATTTAATGAAACAGAACCCAATGGCTTTTACTGCATAGTTACACAATTCACACAGCAACATCCTCATTAACCCAACCACTTCTGACCTGAAGGCAACAGAAGCAGACACTTGTTCCTCCTTGTTATTTATTCCAAATATCCAAGGCAAAAAGCCTTTTACCAGGTGCCACATGGCCCTACTGCTGGAGTTCTGGTATCCACTCACTGGTCTCTTAATTCCTCATGTGCAATAGAAAACTTGGTTCTCTGTCCATGTCCCACAGCCACGGGGAAACGAGCTAAACTGTCTGCACTAGCATGAAAATTTATTCAGTGGTCACCCTGCAAATTATAAAGGAATAGCCTAGTCCTCATTATTATTATTATAATCTCCTAGTTTTATCACATACAGTTATAAAAGGCATCAAGAAAAAAACAAACCAGAACACCCATGGCCATTAACCTTTGTGCCCACGAAATCCACACCACTGAACAAACAGGCACAGTTCTCTGAAGTTAGACTGACAAAAGGAAGTATTTTGATGGGTGGTGACCAAGACTCATGGGCCAGAGCTGATGGAGATAAAAGATTCCATAATTTGACTATTCCAATCTGTGCTGAACAGTATCACTGTCTGTGAAGGTATTTTACTAGATTTTCACTTTTCAACACAACTCTCAGCTCAGTACCTTTACTGCTACTCTTTTTGAGTAGAAATAATGCATATGAACGATAAAATATCTAAGCTGTGTACACCAGAGCCTTTCCTGAACTGCTGTGATCAAGAGTGAAATAACATTGAAACTTACCAAAGATCCCACCCACATCAAACAGTGTAGAAAGGTCCCCAGCTCTTTTGGCATCAAGATGCTCTGGTGAGAGAAGCAAAACATTTATCTCATTTCTGGACTATAAAACATGGAAATCTCAGCAGCCTTGTAATGCCAGAGAAAAGGCATCTTACAGCAGAATTCTTTATTCAGAATAATAAGATGATGTTGTGTAAAAGAAATAAGAACAAAAGGAGGTATTTGGCAATACAGACTTTTGAATGCAATTACTCTCACTGGAAGAGACATTTAAAGAGACTTTTATAATCACAGAATTACAGGATGGTCTGGGTTGGAAGGGATCTTTAAAGATCATCCAGACCAACCCTCTGCCATGAGCAGGAACATCGTCAATTAGATCAGGCTGCCCAGAGCTCCATCCAGCCTGAGCTTGAATGTTTCCAGGGATGGGGCATCCACAGGTTTGGTGTTGCAGCATTTCATCACCTTCATTGCAAAAAAATTCTTTTTTATATCTAGTCTAAATCTACCCTCTTTTAGTCTAAAATCATTACCCCTTCTCCTATTGCAACAGACCTAGCTAAAAAGTTGGTCCATCTTACACACTAAAAGTATAAAAAAATCAAAACATCAGCACTGAAGAGATAAAAAAACTCATTTACATTATTTTGTATATGTTTCTAATGTTTTGTATATGTTTACTAATGTATAGTACATTTCAGTCATGAAAAGTATTGTTAGAAAGTAAAACTTTTTGATTTGTTTGCAAGAGCCAAAGACACAGCATTTATGCCTGGAATTACTGATGATAAGCCAGACACTTCTGCATGTTTTGAAAACACCCTCTCATAACACTGAATTCATAAACCTGCTTGGTGACTTACAACTCCCCTGATACTGCAGCAGAGAAAGCCTTTCAGAAGCAGTAATGTTGATTTTCTTATTATTATTCCACGCTCGTATTTGCAGAGACTTTGTAGCCACAATTCTGTACCCCTTTCCTGTAATACTCACCTACATTTGTGATGTAGAGGGGGAGCCAGAAGAGGAAAGTGTAGCTCACCAGCTTTGCAAACAGGAGACAAAGGGAGAACTCCACAACTCCCTGAGAGAATAATGAAAACAGGGAGTTAGCATCTTGACAGAGCTATTTGCTTTCACAGAGCATTATGAAAATGGTTTCTAGGAAGCATTTTGGCTTTGATTTTTCTGTCATGAATTCCCAAGAAGCATTATTCCTCTGAGAACAGAAACTTTGCACTCTGAGCAGACTGTGGTATTTTACCTACATATTTCCTTTCAATTGTACTGAACTGCCTGAAGAGAGAACACTAAAATGGTACTGAATAACCTGAGCAGAGAACACAGAAATGAATGTGAAGGGTTTTATACTGTTTGGGACACCTGCACCATTTATTTCCCTTAAATAAAGTTGTTACACAGGTGTGGAGTGTGTTCCAGAGAAACTGGCATCTTTTTGTGCTCTTTATCTCCTTCCTTCAGATGGGTTCAAGATTGCTGCCTTACTCTTCAGCTCTGTAAAAAGCCAGTAAACCAGTCTGACACAGTGCAGATGTAAGAGCACATCACAGATTGAGCAATGACCTGTTTAAAGCTCTCACTTGCTCCATCCTCTTTCCTGCTGAGCACATAAAAGTGCATTTACTGCACAGAGCTGCAACTGGACTGCCAAATTAACCCATCTTCATTCCCTTCACTATCTGACAACTTCTTGTTTGAAACCAGATTTCTGAAACCCCTGGTATGGAGGGCTGCAGCTGTCCTGAGGAACAGCACACACATTCCACATGAAGCTGTGTTCCCTCCCATCAACAGGCAGGACAAATACCACAGGTTTCAGAGATTCCAGGTGGCAGCAGCAGGAATTTTTCACCCACTGCTTCCACTTTGCCACAGGAAAAACAGTTGAGGATCAGACTGAACATGATGAGAAGATGCAGGAATACAGTGGTTGGGTGCAGGATTTTTTTTACTCTACACGTGGTCCAAATCAATCTGCAAATAATCTTCTTCTTCAATAATCTACTTCTGCATTCAGGCTTGAGGTTGAGAGGACAATCAAAAATGACAGGTTCTGACCTTGAGGAAACTTCATTTCCTTTGCCAGCAGTCCAAATATTTGGGCTGCCTGAAACTTCTTAGAAAAGAGATTTTAAGATTAAAACTTTTTAAAACAATGCTGAGGAATGTAGAAAGGGGAGCCATAGAAGGAAATTCTGACAGACAGAAGTGCCTATGGACTCTCTTTGCTATTCCACCCTTAACAACTACATTTCATTAGGTTCAGCCAACTTTTAGAACAGACTTTAGGACAGAATAAACTATTTCAGTCAACAGCAACCACCCTGCCCAACTGCCAGGCCCCTCCCAGGCTGACACAAGTTGATAAAGTCATTATCCAAATGTCTCCTGAACATTATCAGACAGATCAGCAGCTCTCTCTCCACCTTCCCTCCCCAGGAAGCTGCAGGGAGCAATGAGGTCTCCTCTCAGCCTCCTTTCCTCCAAATAAACCAAGCCCAAAGTCCTCCACATTTCAAGACTCTGATGCAAAGTTAATATCCACTACTGCACCACCTAGAACTTATGAATTCACCTAGAAATATGAATTCTGAAGCAAAACTCAGTTCTTAGAGAGGAGCAGCACAGGCACTCACAGGTATCCTCAGGGCCCCAAGGAAGCTGATGGCTGATGTCCCATGCCTTCCTTCCCCAGTGGCCACAGAGCTGGAGCTCAGTGACAGGCTGCAGTTCTCAGGGTCAGTCAGTAAATGCTGCATCTCTGGATCCTGCAACATCCCCCAGCAACAGATGAGAGAGAGGAAAGAACAAAAACACAAAGCATGTATCAAGAAATCAATTCCAAAATAATTTTTAAGAACAAGTATCTGTTTTATTACAGAAAGTTACAGCCCTTAAAAATGTCTTGGTGTGGACATCCAGAGTATACAGAGAGAGCAGAGACTATATTCAGAATATCAGGTGGTATCAGGATGTTTCTGAGTGCATACAGTCTGTAACAGAATCAAGTTTCTGTTCTACTGAAGAACAATTTCAAGTTGCAAAACCCCTACATATTAAGAGTACATCCAATGGAATAAAACAGTTTCCAATCTTCCCTCACCCCACTACATAAATGTGGTCTAATTAAAGCTGACAAACTACTGAGTCCTACAACATTGTGTACAAGAAATTTCTACAAGGATGCATTTCTGTATGAAATAATGGATTATCTTTTTTCTGTAGAAATACCAAGCCTGTCTTCCAGACTCTGAAACATCATCTTACTGACTGATCTAAGTACAGGCCATCTTTCCACATGAATTATGGACAATGAGTGCTTTATATTAAGTAATCACTTATTTTTTTATTTTTTTTTTAAAATCTGTTCCATTTGAACATCGCAATTGCCAAATTATAAAAGCCTGGAGTTCACCAGCATTGCCTAACTTGTGAATTCTGAGTTCTTTTCTAGTACTAGGAAGGATTTTATTCCAAGAATTCCACTGGCTGCTAAGAATACTTGTGGAGCAAGTTACCACTCCACAAGAACAAGCCATCCCAGTATAGCCAGGAGGGTTTATGTTATTTTTAATCCTCTACCAGACTGAAGTGAACTCTCAGAATAGAATTGGAAATGTACATCTTACAGCTGTACACAGGAAAAAAAAAAAAAATAATCAGGTATAAATAGCCCTCAGTACTTCTTTTCCAACTTGGAAAAAGGATGGGATGTAGCTACCCTCACTTTCACTTGCTTGCTGGGAGGCTTTACCAAGCTGTGTACTTTTCCTAGTTATGTATTCTACACACTGTCTTCTTTCTCCTAATTCTTCAGCATCTGAACAAAGCCTCAGTGAAGAATTAAACCTCAAATATATATTTGACTGTAGGCTAGAAAGGATATAACAGCAGGCTGTTCCATTTCCAGTGCTTATTGCAAAGATGAAAACTTTAATATCTGCTAAGCTGATGGGGGAAGGAAAAAAAAGTGATGGAAAAATTCAATTCTGCTATTTTATACTCAGTGATTCTAAATAAATTCTGTTTTAAAAGAACATAATTTAGGAGAGGGCACCAGGAAACCATCTGGACACCTGAGCCCAGACACTCAGCACAGTTTTAGAAGCTGCCAGGTAGCACCCAAAATTCTAGACATGATTGTTATATGGGATGCAGGACTCAGAGGAGGCCACTGTCTGGGCTCAGGTGAAAAAGCATTACCCAGAAGACAGAAAAAACACCTAGGGACCTTTGACATGGCAGTGCAAATCTATGTCATGGCCCAGGAGTCACCCTATCATCATAAAAAATACTCATCTTCTGAATTACTGGAGCAACTTCAAAACTTCAACTATTTTAACAGCACCAGTTCAAATCATAAGCAATTAATTTTTAAAAAAAAATGAGAGGGGGGGGGAAAAGAGGGGAAAAAAGAAGGGTTTAAGCAGTGAAGCTCTCCACTGGATTCTAGATGGTGTCTGATGATGGATGCTGCACAATCAGCACAGCAAACTCAGCCAGGACTGTCTGAGACAACACTGCTCATTCTCAGACAAGCAGCTCTAAATCTCCTTTGGAAGAGCAGGTAAACATTGCTGTAGAGGTGACCAAAGTCCAAACAACTTATTTAAGCTCATGCTGAAAACTTTTGTCGATGATTTGGGGGTTTTTATGCTGCACATAGCTAAAGGATATATAAACCCAGCAGTTTGTGCTTGGCAGAGATGGCTTTGTACAGCCTGGCCAGCTTGTCTCAGAGCACAATTTGGCATATGGCACACTCTTGATCTCTGGGGAAGGATTCATTATATCACAATTTTTTCTGTCATTTTTATGAGGCCAACCTAACATAAGCAGCAATGAAGGCACAGAGGTATTCAGGTCACGCAGCCAAAAACACATTCTGCTTTCAATCACTGCAGATGCTGAGTATTTGCTTCCTTTTTACAGTAATTGCAGAGGTCAATGAAAACCCAATAAAAGCTGCCATTGCAGTGTGCTTGGAGACCATCCCATAAATGCAAAACATCTGCTGTTTGTAGAGGCTCAAAAGCTGACTGTGAAAATCAGCTCCAAATAACTGCAACACAACCCCTGCAAAAAGGGGAAGATGTTCAGCTTGGCTCTGAAAGGAAAAAGATGTTCTTCTGTCACTGGCAGAAAATCAGGAAGCCCCAAAGAGTGACAAAGAAGGGGTTTTAATGATTTTTTTTCTTTTCTTTTTAAACCTTGTTAAGACTCTGTGTTACAAACTTAGCCCAGCTGGCAGGGTGGAGAGGGAAGGGAGGGATTTTCCCAGGATTGCCAGCAATTCCCCCAGGTTCACTGTCCATGTTTCCCCTCTGTCCTGCTCCCAAGGGACACCAGACAGAGGGAGAGGGGTACATTTCCATCACCCTTTGCCTGGCAGATCCTTCACAGGGTGGCAGCAGAGGCACCAGCAGAGTGAAAAAGGGAAATATCTGTCTACTGATTCACGTGGTTTTTTAGCTTTGTCATCATGATTTAGAATCATAGATTGGCTGGAGTAGGAAAGGACTTGAAGATCATCAAATTCCAAGCCTCTTCCACTATCCCAGGCTTCTCTAAGCCCCATCCAGCCTGGCCTTGGACACTTCCAGGGATGAGACAGCCACAGCTTCTCTAGGCCGCTTGTTCCAGTGCTTCACCACCCTTTCTTCCATAAACTTAAAAGAATTTCTTCTGTAAATTCCATCTTGCCTAAAAACACCTGCTGATATTCTTACATCCCCCCCTTACCTTCCAGCTGGTTGTGAAATAACAAATGGTTTCTGGGCTAGAGACTGTTGTTGGGCAGCTCAAAACAAAAATAATAAACTCATTACAGAGGGGGTTTAAGCTTTATTGAAGCGTTTCCTTAACAAAAATTTCAAAACTTTTTTACTAGCACTGATTGTTCCACCCTGTGAATGCTCATTATTATTCTATGGGCAAAGGATAAAGAGAACAGGAAGTTTCTATTTTCCTGGAAAAGTCTGAAAGAAGTTAAAAAAAAAAAAAAGTTATCCTCTCAGGATACAATGTGCTGAGTGTACTGAATACAAACACAAAATTTCAAATGGAAATTTTCAGTTCATGTCCATCAGAAGATAAAATGTTTTTCTGCCCACAAAATGGGCAAGTCCAGAATTCATTTTCTAGTGAGAAAAAACAGCTTTTATGGTTAAGAGTTTTAAGCAAGATTTTTGTGAATAATTGCTTATATTTAGAACTCTCCATCTCCACATATAATCTTGTAAGTACAGACAGCTTTGAAAGGAAAAGGGAGAGAAGTGAGACTGCAAGGACAGGACACAATATACATAATTAAAATATTTCAAGTGGACTGTTTTTAAAGTATTTTGCAGTGCATTATTTCTGATGGAATTGTGTCAAGATCACAAAAAAAAGGAGATCAATTGAGCAAGCACAGCCATCTCATAGAGCTCAGTTTGCATTATTTATGGCAGGTAAAGCTCACTTCCCTCATCTGAATTTACATTTGTGTCTGAAGATGGAAGCAGATTTCAGCATCATAAAAAGAGGAGCAATCTTTACAAACAGAAAATGTTTCAGGTGAGCCTTAAAAAGTCTTCTATGCTATTTTACAGCAATATTTTATATTTTACCTGAGGTTTGCCATTTTCCTTAGCATTTAAGGTCGGCATCTGGATTCTGCACCGAGAGGCGCCGTTCAGGAAGGTTTTAGAACTCTAAAAAAAAAGAAAACAAACTCTGTATTTTTGCTGTTTGTTTTTTTTTTGTTTGTTTGTTTTTTGTTTGTTTTTTTAAGGATTACATTAGCATCTATCATCTCTCTGGAACAAGTTTTTGTGCTTTGTAACATAAACATAACCCCAACTGGAGCATCTTTAATTTGACGACTGTGTATTTTGAGATTTTCAAGTACTTACACAGACCTATGGCAACAGACATAAAATGCACTCACAAATTGATCTGAAAGCTTATTTCACACTGGTTTGATACAGGAGAAGCTGAATTCAGAGCACAGTCATGCCCTTTTCAACATCTCTAGCTGCTTTTTCCTCTACTGAACTTACTGACATTGCAAACTAAGTTTTTGCTCTTGAGCATATGATTCCAGCAGCAACTACACAAGTCGATTTGTTTCATGAAAACCTTGATTTTTCACTTTCCTAATCCCTTTGAGAGAAAAGTTCATCCCTTTTGCTTATATTCTACAACACTATGTTCTTTTAGCCCATAAATGCACAGTGTTCTTGTGGACAGGAGTATTGATGAGGAGCCTGAGCACCTCCAGCAAGTTCCAGAAGAAAAAAATGAGACAAAAAGCTACATTTTAGGCACCAGATGGACTTGCTTTTTATCCTTACTTATTAACAAGTACATTCCTGCATCAGCTCACACCAAACTGCTTTCACTGGAAAACACCATTCTGAGATCTTTAGACTAAAAAGATTTACCAGGGACATTCAGATTTATGAGATGAATTAAATCTACAGCTCTAAAGCAGGTCTGCAGTCAGGTATGGACAACCTATTTTTCCGTCCAAAACAAGCATTGTGTATTCCTCAGGGATGAGGTGCTGAAGTGTGTTTCTATGTGGATGCCACATAGAAAAAAACAAACAAGACAGAACAATAAAAAACCCCACAAATAATCCCCTCCTCAAGCTCATCACCACAAATAAAAATAGAATGCAAAACCTCACTGAACAATTCAGCTCAAGATCAATCACTGGGTAATTATTCCCCCTCCCCCAAAAAAACCCCAAGAGTATGTATTTCAGTATTTTTTAGACAAACTGCCCTTCATCAATCAAATCCTTCTAAGAAGAAAAAATATTTTTGAGGGTAAACCGTGGTATTTCTGCAGCTCAGTACAGAGCTGAGGCACAGGCAGTCTTGGACATGCATTCCTGAAAATAAACCAACAACACTTGAGCCCTCAGGGTCTGATAAAACAGATTTTTAAGTTTTATCTTAGAGAAAATCTGGGTCTTGTAAAGAATGTGATTTACAAGAATCAGGATTTACAAGAACTGTGATTTACAAGAACCACGGTTTTCTTCCAAGGGGAAGAAAATCCATCACCTTGAGACAAGGCATCGACATTTTTAATCAGCAGCTCAGCAGAGGAAAAATGAATGACTTTTTCATTTGAATGTCAAAAAAGTAAGATTTACTGTGGTAAGGAGAAAATGTCTAGGGAAAAGGACTAGACTGAGAGGCTGCACATTTAATACTTAGGCTTCTTCCTCCTTTTCAGGAGATAAAAATTGCAGCCTGGTAATTTTCAAATGCACAAGCACTTTGCAACAGGAGGGGAGATTTCTGGGAATGCAAAGTCAAGACAAAGGAAGTTCCTAGAGTACAAAGGCAGGTTTGTATGAACATGATATAACTATGGGGAAAAAAAAGACACAGGGAGAAAAGATGAGAGGCAATAAAACCAGTTCTAAATCACATTTCCCAAAGGGGATAAAAAAAAAAAAAAAAAGTTAAAATCTCCTCTTTGACTTTCATAAAGGAAGTGCAGCAACTCTGAATAAAGCCCACTGACTTCTCACTTGCATTTGTCATAGGTAGAGCCCTTCAGAAAGTCAAGATTAAGCCTCCAATGCCAGCATTTGAAAGCACTTTATTGTCCTCAGCATTTATTTGGAAACAAATTTCAGATGGGTAAATCAGAGCCAAGATGAATTCAGGCAAATGAAGCACAGCCCAGGAAACCAGAGAATAAAGAGAAAGAACCACACGCTCAAGGCTCTGTGCCTGACTCTCCATCTGTGGTTTTGGACAACTCAGTGAAATCAGATTACTCACCACTACAAACTCTGTGGAAATACTGGGCTCACGACCATGCTGCAAATAAACAGTAGACCAAATTCATCCAAGACAGTGACATCACACAGAGAGGACCCTGATCTTTGAATCTTAATATAAACTCTTAAGTCCTTCCCTCGTGCTGAGCATTTATTTTAGTGGTGCTTAAATTTAACTGGCCTCATTCTTCCACAAAGAGATTTAGTTTTTAGCACCAGCCAGCAGAACTGCCTGCACCTACCCAGGATATCTGGCCAAAATTACCTGCCACAGCCTTATGAGGAGAGCCAGTGTGTATTTTTAATGCCTCAAAAGGATTTCTAACTATTTGCAAAGGCAAATAGTTGTTCAGGTTGTTACCTGAATGACTGAATGAAAAAAGAGGACAGCAAAATTTTACAGCTGTTAAATTCTATCCCTTGTACAACACAGATAAAGTATTTTTTCTCTATTTTACTACACGAACACCCCTCCAATTAGCACTCACTTTTCTTTACAGTCAGAAACTGTCACCATTACATCTACATCCAGACATCTTGAACTCTTAATTAATTTCTAAGGCCACCTCTCTGTGCTGTACAGAAGCCCCTTCCACAAGGGTTTCAAATCCTTGCAGACCACTCAGGACTGAAGTATTTGAGCTGTTCCAATGAAATAAAGCTCCCCAGGACAAGGCAAATCTCAGTCTGAGAAGGGCCATGGGCAAGTGAGGAAGCCCTGTTATAAACTCCTCTCAGATTTCCAGCTGTGAAATGGGAATAGGGGAGGAAGAAGTGATGCCTTTTGCTCTGCAGAGCGAGGTTTCCAGGGAAACAGAAGGTCAAATGCATCTCACACAGTGAGGGGGAGCCTGGAGCAGTGACCCTGCTGCTGTACCAGTGAAGAATGAGTCAAATGCCCCTCCTTTTCTGCAACTGGGGGAAACAGCTCCTAAAATACTAAATTTTGGTTAAAAATATCATGGTAAATAGATATTCTGTGTCAGAATTTTCCACACTGAGACATATGAGCAACATACTGTGCAGAGTGCTTTAGTTATGCTTTCCAGTTAAAATGTATTTGAAACAAATAAATATTTATTTCCATGAGGCTTAACTGGACATTCTGTAAAAATGATGCTTTGAACTACATGAAAGCTAAGGAAAATGGGACTCTTAACAGCAGGCAATGAGAGTCACTTAAAATACTCTCACACTTTACCGAAGTTACTTCTAATAAGTGAAAGAGAAAGAGAAATAAATGAAAAATAGAGTGTAGTGTGAGCCCAGCTTGTCTCACAGGAATAAACTAAGAATAAGAGTTCCACAGACCATCAAAAGCATTCAGAAGCTTTATGAGAAGTGCTTCATATGAAGATAAAAAAAAAAACATTAACTGGTAAAGAAGAGAGAACACAGACTAGAAAAGTTGCCTTCAGGCCCTATTCAAGAACATTTAACATGTATAACTACACTGATCTGAAAATAATAGGTGGTAAAAAAAGAGCAATCAACCCTTACAATCTACTTGTGAGACTGGCAAAGAAAATGCACATGAATTCACATGTACAGACAATTTCCATGTGGGATTCTCTTGGGACTTTCACTGACATCCCTGATTTGTCCTCAGACATGGGAAACCTCATCCCTGCTCTATCAATCCCCTCTACTATTCCAAAAAAACACTTGGAAATGTGATAGATGTGATTGCCCAAGGGTTCCTTGGAGCCTGGGGCAAGAACTGCTCCAGATTCTGGCTGCAGAAGAGAAACACAGAGCAGAGTCTCAGGGAACATGAAACAAGATCAACCTGTGAGCACAACCTTGAATAAAAGTGGGCCAGGAATGATATTTTGTTTTGAGAAGCTAAACACAGCCAGTCTTCCTAATGCTCTCTCTGTTGCCTTTCCTTGCTTTTTACTTTTCTCCAATTCCATTTGGATTGCCTTCCTCTTCTTGGGTTCACAGCTTCATGACACAGTAAAGGAATCACCTCACACAGTAACTCGGGATTTCCTAAGAAATCTTTCCAACCTCTAAAACAAAATTTTCTAAAATACTTAATTCTGAGCACATAAAACACCCCACAAAGATGCTCAGGAAGATGGAAGAAAATAAAACACAAGAAAAAGAAAAAAAAAAGGAGATGAACAGTTTTTACTTGGTTTACTGTAAGATCAACTGCTCCAAAACTTCAGTTCAAACAAATTAATTCACCTCTTGATTCATCTCCTTTGAGAGAAAATAAGCTCCTGGTTTACCAGTGAAGCACAGAAGACGAATCACTGCCTCAAGCACAGGATCAGTTACAACAGCTTGGCACAAAGGGCCACACAGACAATTTGATTCACAGAACCATCTTAATAAATGTGTCTATTAGGAGGCGAAACATCAAAAAAGAAAATGCATTTACTTACACTGGATGGTGTGCAGGAGCAACTGACATCTTTAGGATCTGAAATAAAACACCACACATAGCTGATAGTGAAAACAAGCCTAAGAAGGATCTCTTACAACACTTTCAAGCAGTGTAACTTACTGACAATAAACTGACAGGACAGATAAAAAGTGCTAATCCGGCAGTCCAGCTAGTTACAGAATTCTAGTTATACCTGCTAAAATTCACTACCTGAGGCAGGACAGTTACAGTAAAACAAGCATTCATATCTCTAAGTCTTCAGAGGGACAGGATGGGGAATTCCTCTTTAATTTCTAATTTAAAGTGTCAAAACCTGCTCCATCAGCTGCCCCCTGTAACTCATGGCACAGAGGATAGGTGGTGTGGGTTGAATGTGCACTGCAGCCAGGTGGGACCTTCTGCAAAGATCCACTTAAACCATTTATCAACACAGGGAGATAAGGACAGGAGAGGGGGCTGAATTCTCAAGTGTCACTCTGTCAGGGGAGCTGGGGAGGGGTCTGGGGCACAAACCAGATGAGGAACAGATGAGGGGGCTCAGCCTGGAGCAAAGGAGGCTCAGGGGGCCCTTGTGGCTCTGCACAAGTCCCTGGCAGGAGGGGACAGCCGGGGGGGTCGGGCTCTGCTGCCAGGGAACAGGGACAGGAGGAGAGCTCAGGCCTCAGGCTGGGCCAGGGGAGGCTCAGGGTGGACAGCAGCAGGAATTTGCCCATGGAAAGGGAGCTCAGGCCTTGGCAGGGGCTGCCCAGGGAGCTTTGCAGTGCCCATCCCTGGAGGTGTCACCTGGAGGTGGCACTCAGGGCTCTGGGCTGGGACAAGGTGGGCACTGGTCAAAGTTGGACTTGATGACCGTGGAGGGCTTTTCCAACCTCAATGACTCTAATTCTGACTGGGTAAGCTCTGTGAAGGCACACAGGCTCTTCTCCATCAAGTGTTCTGGGAAGAAGTTCTCCAAGTACAGGCACAGCTTGAGAAGTATGAACCCTCTGTGGCTGTGTCCCACTGAAGCACTCACGTTCAATGAGGAACAGGAAACAAACAACCCCCATGACAGCCACGATGACCCCAGGCACCACAAAGGAGAGACCCCAGCACGTGGACACCCAGTAAGCAGCAATCAAGGATCCCAAGATATTCCCCACTGAAGTGTGTGAATTCCAGACTCCCATGATCAAACCTCTCCTGCATTAAAAAAAACAACAAAACACACAAACCCACAAACATTCATTATCAGCATTAATATCTTGAGAAAAGCATATAAAAATGGCTGTACATCTGTGGTGTCAGTGAAATTTATGGTTCTTCAACTGGTCATTTATTTATGCCACAATCTCCATCTGGCAATTTCAAAGCACCTAAATACTAATAAAACTGCTGTAAACACTCTGTGCATGACTGAATTTATCCTGCACTTACTGACATTTAAAAACACCACTAGGGCTTGCATATTTCTAAATAGTTTCTTTGATTAAAACAAATATGTTGATGTTGTGTAGCATGTCGGATGCCTTTAAGGAACAAAAATCTTCCTGCAAACACACTACATTGATAATCTGGTGCTTGCAGGACATGTCAGACTTGTCATGCAGAAGAAAACAAACTATATAGGGTATGTGGAGCAAATTCAGTATTTTCTGATCCCATTCTGGACTTGCTGGGCTCTGGTAGAAGTTGACAGCTTCACAAGCTTGGATAAGACACACATCAGCTCCATCTGAGCTAAGATAAAGCTTAAAAAAATCCCACTGAAGTCAAGACAGCAGGAATTTTTTTTTCCCTTTTAAGTCATGGGAAACCTGCCTTGCCCTCAGCAGGATTTTACCTGGAGCAGCCTAACTTGAACAAACCCAAATCTTTTCCACAGCCTGAAGACAAGATCTAAGAGATCTGTTCATGCTTCATGGAATTATAGCAGAATGAAAACAAGGACCAGGTCACTGACATTTAAACCAGAGCCCTACTCACCAGCCCAATGTGTAGCATCCTATAAGTAAAGGATGTTGCTTTTGCACAAAGCAAAGCCTGAATAAATGTATTTATTTTGCACAGACTCCTCAGTCTCATTCAATATTATATGACAGTTACCATTCTCTGCATTTCCTAATGGAAAATTAGTTTGAGGGTACATATTTTTAACTATTCCGTGGTTTATATAAAAATCAAATACTGAATTTCAGGACATTCTTCTCTGGAACTGATTAACAATAATGCTTTACAAATACAAAGGATGGTCCCACAGTAGCATCATTATATGCTACATGCATCAACCATTATCAGAGCCAGTGGGTTTAGCAAGCAGCTCTTGCAAAATGCATAGAAAATTACTGTATGGTGTGACAACACAAACATCATGAGTGATCTCCACAGGGTTAAGATAGACCCATGCAGATGATCTAAAGAAGGTGATAAAAGAAAGGTTAAACCAGATGCCATGTGTATTTTGTCTTCTAAATTAAATTTTCAAGTTTATAAAAAAGACATTACACAAAGGCATTTTTTGCAGTTACGCCCTGACAACTGTTTTGAAACACAAATGAAAACACAGGAAATTTCACATTAAAATGGCATAATAACAGCCTTTACTAAGAGCAGTTTTAGACTGTTTATATTTGCAAGAATTATTCTAACACAATTCTGAAATAATTCATTTGAAAAAGATACCACAGAACGCTGTTTTGACAGGAGGGAGACAGTTTCAAACCCATATGTAAAATAAGCACCATAAAGGAAGCTCCTTTCAAAATTCTAACTGCTTAGTTTCAGCTCAAAAAACCAAAACAAACCAAACCCACAGAAGCCTAAGAAATATATTGAAACAGATAATATCACAGCATGTATTGATCTGTATTTCCAAACCTCTGGATTATGTATCATTTACCTTCCTTTTCCAAACCAGTTGCCAATGCATGTAACGACACTTGGCCAGCCAGTGGTTTGCACCAACCCATTAGCTATCTGAAAGTAGGCAAAAAAATAATAAATGAACATTTCCTGTCATAAAACAGGTTCCTACACAAATTCCTAGTGAGTGCTGCATTGGGAAAAGAAGTCTACACAAATGCTTTTGAATTTAGAAATTTAGTGAGGGGTTTTGAAAGCATTTTTTTCCCCCTTAAGAACAAACAAGTTAAAGTTTCTCAGATTCTTCCCTCTACTTAAATCTCTATAATTAGTTTATGATTTAAATCACAGAATACTGTAATTCAGTCATGTGTTTATCAAAAATCACACTGCTCTGAGCTGAACTGAGAAGTGAATTCCCCACACTCAAGCAGCAGCAGCATAACACTTATCTCAACTTGAGCATATGGCAAAGTATGTTTGCAATCAAATAAAGCAGAAAAAAAGATAACTTTAGGGGAGACTGGATAACTTTAAAATGCTTAGCAGACATCTGTAAATAAACTGAGAGGAGGAATGTAATTTAATATATTCAGGGTGAAGTAAGAACTATTTCAGCCTCCACATTGCACAGAACTTTAACTCATCTCAACTCCTCAAAAGCTCCCTGTCTACAATTGCACCACAACACAAATATCACAACACTCACGTGTACAAAGAGCATTTGAACATGCAACAAAAAACAACCTCACTCTACCCAACAAAAAACAACAGGGATGGTGGTGTGACATCACCCTTGGAGCTACAGGGCTCAATGACCACATCCCACAGGGGAGAGACAGTCAGCTCAGCCCTAAAGGAGGCATTTCCAGACCTGGAAAACACCTGATCCCAGAGGGCTGGGGCAGTGACAGATTCATTGGTGACAAGGTGACAGAAGTGCTGGCCCCAGGTTAGTGTCTCTGCATGCCACCCTGCTCACTGCCATGCACACATGCCAGAGGTGAGTGATACTGCAACAACACAGAAAGCAGCAGTGCAAGGTGCAGACCTGTCCAAAATGGCCCCACTCACAACCCTGCCCTGGTCCTGACCTAAATTCCATTTCAGGCCAATGGTAAAAATTATTTTGACACCTGATCTGAGCTCTGAAAAATCTCCCACAGTGAATCTCGTTACATAAGCTGCCTGTTCCCAGCCACACCAGTGTGGGAGACTGCTCATCATTAGCAGTGTAAATGGAATTTTCCTGCAGAGAAAGCCAGGATGTGTCACTCAGGTCTTGGCAGACTGACAGAAGTAAACACTCTTGTTTTAAAACTCACCTGCATTTAAGCTTGCAAGGATCTGACTGCTGATTTGACACAGAGTGAAACACATTAATTTGCTTTCAAAGATTTCTTCCAGTAAAAAAAAAACAACACCATTTTTCAAAAATAAAGCCTGAGGGTATCCACTCTATCACTTCTGCCTGTCATCAACAAGATGACATCATTTACACCCTCCCACCCAACCTCTCATCACTGTGTGCAAGTGAAAAACCCCCAGTATTACCCCAAACAGCACCATGAGAGGAACCCTGAGTATCTAAATTAACACTGTGCCTACCTGGGCCATTATGTAAAACCACAGATTATGCACATTATAGAAATAACCCAATCCAAACATTGCAGTGAAGAGTCCACTGGCGAGCATCCCCCCTGTCAGATAGTACCGGATGGGCAGCCGCTCTCCGATGAGGCCGCTTGGAACAGGGCAGGGAAGAAAGAGAAAAGCCATAATTAAAAATGAGATCACACCCCAAAAGCCTTCACAAATGAAGAATATTTTGTGTTGTTTAATTCTGGTTGAGGAGGAACTCTATTGGTAACTGCTGGTTGCCTTCATAGCAGCAAAAGAACAATTTTTAGCCCTTGACAGGGGAAAAATAAAAACCAACAAAACATTTCAAGTTCATTAATTGCTACGTTCTGACATCTGCACAACCATCTTTCAGGGAGATACACATCTGGAGCACATGTGAAGTCATTTACTTACACAGTCATTTTCCAAATTATGTGTCTCCAGCCATTTGAAGTGACACTTGTCTCCCTTGCTAACAATTCTGGCTTCAGTCAATAAAAAGAAGCATCTCCAAGCAGCAGCTAAGACTGCCCACTTTTAGATGGGTTTGGTTTTATTTTTAGGAGGTGTCTGATCCCATTCTTTGACTAAAGAAAGCAAACAATTTTAACCCAATCAGTGCAATTTGGAGACTGATTTGATTTACATTCTAGATGAAAAAAAGACAGGCTAGACTTCAATCCGGAAAATATTCCTGCACAAGGCAGTCAAGATTGGTGCAGGTAAAAAGCTTTTTATGTGGGGCTCAGAATCATGTTGGTTTTTTTCCTCTCAGCAATCAATTTCTCACTCTCCATCAGAAACTCTGCAGTAGGAAAGCTCAATATCACAGAAGTCACACAGCCTCATAAATAAACAGTAAAGAGAGTGGGGTTTTACCTTAAATACATTCCAACTGCATAAGCACACAAAAATGAGTAATCCAGTGCTCCCAGTAGCTGTTTGTAGTTGCTCTTATCTAAGAATAATTTTCAAAACAAATTACCACTTTAAATGTACTAATTACTTCACAATCATTTTTACATATAACAAGAAAAATGTCAGTGAATGTGCACTGACATTCAACTTTCAGTAGGCACATTTAGACTTCAACAAACATTTTGCCAATGTTTTATTTAACAAAAAAAACCACCCTTCTGCCTCTAACATATTAGGAAAATACTGACAGGCTCATCCTAAACTCTACCTTACTTAAAACAACACTTTGGAAGAGAAGAAACATCAGTTATTAGCAAGGTGCCCTTTTCTTACAAGGCCTTAGGCAAAAGAAAATCCAAAATCCAATTTAACAGACTTGATTAAAAGTGGTAAGATGAGCTGCAAAAGCATGAGGTCTTTACAGTCAAAATGGCTGAAAAAACATAAATTCATCATCATAGAGGCTTTTAAACAATCAGCTTAATGTTTTTTGGTTTTTTTTTTAATGGGTAAAGCCTTTTGAATTTCTTTTTCCAAATATTCACAAAGCACAGAGAAGTTCTGCTTATAAAACCCCCACAGTTCTGCCCTGTGGAGTAAACAACCACAATCACACCTAAATGGGAACTGCAGACAGGATGGAGGGAGCAAAGGGGCTCCATCCTGGTGGAAACACCAAGTCAACCCCCAAGGGACCTGAGCTCAGCTAGACAGTTTTTGTATTTATTTGCAATAAATTGCCACAATTGCTATTGGCTTTGAGCATGAAGTCACAGATATTAACAAATTCCTTCCTTCAGTGTCACTCCCAGCTTTGCCAGAAAAACAGCTGAAAGAACAAGTCTAGAGCACCATTCCAGAGGGGCAGCTTGGCAATAATGTCCATGGAAAAAGGAGGACATTTGGGCTGAAAGTCTCCATTAAAAAAGTCAATCAATATTTCAGACAAACAAACTCAATCCCCCTTTGGTCAAGGGACAAGAAACACTCCCCAGGTTTAAGTGCATCCCACCTGGGGGACTGTATTTTTTCAGGAGACCCTGCAACATGAGTTAATACATTGGATTTTGTCCACAGAAACCCCAGAGCTCAGATCTTTAATTATCTTTGAAGAGAGCAGGACTTTTTTTTAATTGCTAATTAAAGACTAATTAGAATGTATGGCTACACAGACTGGGGTGGACTGGCACATTGACAGAATGGACTAAATCTATTTCACTGATGCTTCTGGTGGCAATAAAATTGTCAAGGAATTATTCAAAGTCTCATTTAAAGTGAAATACGATTAAATTAAAATTTAATTGTTCAGCAGGCAAATATTTTTTTTCTACTCAAGTGAAAGGGCATGTTCATAAACTACCCAGTGATTTGTCAAGTCTCTCCTGCAATAAAGTCTCCCCTTTTTCTTCATTAAAATGGAGAGAAAAATATTCCTTCAGGCAGATAAGGACTCTGCAAAGTTCCAATTTAGATAAGCACAAAGTAATTTCACTTAAAAGATTGCCTGAATTAAACAAGCAGAAAATTATAATGATTGATTTTATTCTTCACCCCTTTTTCCTAAAGAGACATGATAAAGACAAACTCCATTTTTTGACTGAAAACCGATCCACTAAAACCATCTCTTAGTTATGGCAAGTAAAATAGTATCACTTGTTTAAGTGACTTTAAGTAGTAAAAAAATCATCAGGTAAGTCACAATTCACTTTCTGTGAAGGAATCAGTGAGGACATGGAAAACAAAACACCCCTTCCATGCACATCTCTCACATGTGAAGAAATAGCTAGAAGCAAATAATTTAATTATGAATATCAGCTCATTATTATGAAAGAAAAATCCAAACCCGAAAAAAAACCAAAACCAAGCCTTACCAAATGGCTCCCATCCACACTGAGAGGCATTGAGTGGCTTTCTGACATGCTGGATTTGGGCAGCATATTCTTTGTAGGAATCAAGTTCAACTTGACTTGCACACTGCTTATGCAGCTCTCCCTGAAACAGAAAGGACATTTGAAAATGGAAAATTCACTTGCAAATTGGGGACTGATAACTCTCCTACAGCAAGAAATTTAACAATTCTAGATTATTTCTAGGTTACACCTGTGTCAAACCTACCCAAATCAGTAAAACTGCTGGCCCTTATTAATTGTTTGGTATTTTGCTGGGTGAGGCCACCATCACATGAAAGAGTAATGACACGGTTAGAAAAAAAACATCCAACAGTGAACTGGTGTTTCTGACAGTGAAAATGCTGGAAATTCTGCAGTAACATCAAGTACTTTGCCCACTGTTACTCATCAGTTTTATACAATGCAGCATTGGGGGATTTGGTTTGTGTCTGGCAAGTTATAAAAACAGAAGATTGAAGTAACAATAGTTGCTAATTCTATCAGAATTAGAGAACATGTGTCATCACCTTCAGTGGGAACAGTCACAAGGATACAGACAGTGATGACTACGATGCTCAACAGTACTGGGAACACTCTTGTAAATGCCAGTGGAATGCTCAACTCATCACTTATGAGCAACTTTTCTCAACCATAAGAATGTAAACCTCTCAAATATCTCTAATTAGATAAATTCACATTAATTAAGTGCAGGCACAGCTGTTTCCAGCCCAAAAGCCAGACTTAGATGCAATATTCTAGGTGTGGTCTCTACTAAAGTTTATCAAGCAAATATCACTGTGTGCCAGCTTCACCAGTCTTTCATCTTGAAGGCATTTCAAGTTAAAGTTTAACCCTGACTTTCACAACAGGAAATACTGAGAAAGACAGCGACGTCCGTGTCTGGCAGGAGCAGGAGGATGTTTAAACAAGGACACCACCTCTCTTACCTTCACTATACTGATAGGTTTCCTTGATAGATGGAAGCTGGCATACAGCAGGAAAGTGAGAGAGAAAATAAAAGCTCTATACCTATGATAGAAAAAAAAAAAAAAATAAAAAAATAAAATTGCAAATAGTTTTATTTAGGTTTTCTTTTAGCACCAAGCTACACAAAACCATTACACAAGTCATTGATAATACTGGAATAGTAGAAGACTTTTTTTATGTGTTCTCCAGCATCCTGAAGAACCACCCTCCCAGTTCTGCTGCTTCCCATCTGCTCTGATGTGGCCTTGGGAGGGAGCCTGGTGGCCAATGGGAACAGGCAGGAGAACGTGGCAGTGCCCTGAGCCCACAGAGCTGACTTGCCTGGTGTGCAACCCTCCTTTGGGGGCTATTAAATATCTGCTCAAAATTATTAAATATCAGCTCAACACACTGATAGGTGATTCCACTCCTCCCTGTCTCGTTGGGTTTTGTGGCAATGCTAGGACGTAAGTGATGGCTCTCTTAATTGTCAGTTTGGGTAATTCCTTCTTTTCTTACTGCTTTGAGGATTCTACATTACTTCTGCCTTTCTCTAACAATGGAAATCAGACATTTCCAGAGATGGACAATGGGACTGACACTGGAGCACATGAAGAGAATTGAGCAGCTTTGGGATTGGGAAGGAATTCTCCTTTGTGCCTCACTGGGATCCTTGGGTCTTGCTCTACAGTTCAGCTGAATTAAAAGAGCATCTTAATTTCACTGTCACTGCAAGTATTAAACAAAGACAACAATTTGATCTACTCTATTCCTCATCTGTAGTTTCAGTTGTTTAAGGATAACATTTTGTGCATTTCTGCTTTTAAAAGCACCCAAAGTGTGTCTACTGCCTTGATCCTAAAATTAACATCTGTAAGTATAAGTACGTATGAATATACAAATATCTGATGTCACACTGCCTACTACAGTCCTTGACTTTTAATTAACCCTTTTCAGTAATTTTTTGCCTTATCAACTTTTACATAACCAGGGTTTTCTTTTATAATTCTGGCATATTCACAGGAAAAAAGAGTCATCCCACAAGCAGATTTATTCACCCTCATGGCTGAAAACATCCTCACAAGGGACAAAACTGAAATTATTTTGTTCCTGCTGCTCAGCTACTGGAAATATCATAAAATGGCTCAGATGAAAAGTGCTTGGCCTTCAATTTGTTATTTTTTTGTTATTCACAAACAATTGACTCAGTATTCTATCTCAGGAACCACATGAACTGATGCCATAAAACTTCCAGGATTAGTTTTCCTAAAGGAAGGAGGATTCAATTTTTGTTTGGTTTTGCTGGGAGGCTTTGTTGGTTTTTGTTTTCTTTTTTTTAATACTGCAGTAGCAAGAACTACAACTGTAATTGTACAAGTCTGTATCATACATCAAATTACTGGGGAGAAAATACACTTCTGGCTAAGAAAAGAAAGTTAATCTTGAGCATTGCTCCCACCTAGGATCTTGAAAATGCAATTTAGTCTTTCAAATACATACCTTGCACAGAAAAGGACAAAAGGCTTTATTCTCTAGCAGATTTGGCTAGTAAGGGTTTGTCTGGGTTTCCCAGCAAAGTATCTCACTTTTTAAATGCCAGCAATATTTATTAATTATACAACTGACTATACGTTCTTCCTTTATGTATTAAGCAATGAAAAAGCAAAAATTCTGAGCAAGGCAACAGATACAAACTCACACTGCTCACAGCAAGGATCACACC
Organism: Poecile atricapillus; assembly: GCF_030490865.1. Lineage (NCBI taxonomy): Eukaryota > Metazoa > Chordata > Aves > Passeriformes > Paridae > Poecile > Poecile atricapillus. Next base: position 5,116,440 of record NC_081249.1, on the reverse strand, counting down.
AGCACTTCAAGACTTACCACTGATCTCGTGAGAATGAAGTGATGAAACGAATCCCAGGAGGAAGCTGAGCCATCTACACTACAGCTGCTACCAGATTTCAGGTGACACAATTACGGATGTGTGACAGCGTTCTTTGTTCTTCTGGAAGTGTGACAAAGATCCCCCAAAGCCTCTGGATTCCACAAGTGTGGAATATCTGCTGCTGGGCTGATCTCCTTGCAGGTTTGTTTTTTTTTTTTCCTTCTACCTTCAGTCACAACGTGGCAAATTCTCCACTCTGTTTACTGCTGTTCTTCAAATAAGAGAAACTGGTAAGTAAATAATCTGGTCAAGTTATTGGATATTTTCTCATCATAACATTTGAATCAGCAATTATCCATTTCAGAGGCAAGTAACTAACATCATTAAACTTCACATCAGAAATGCAGTGGAGAATTTTAAGCCTATATAAATTGCAGCCTTCTCAGATTTTTATAATTTATAATTTATTTTGAGAGCTCAGCACGGTACAAAGCAGTGGAGACACAAAGGAAAGCCGCACTCAGAACTTGATCCAAAGCCAGCTTACGTCAAAACACTCCGCTTTTGTCCCAGAATGACTACAAATAGGCAACTCCCCAGCTCACAAAGATCTGTTTGAGCATATCAGAAGCATTCATGAGCTTGCAATTTGCTCAAAAATGGTTGTAGTGTTTCCAGCCTGGAATGAGAGACTCCTCCAGCTTGAGAGTGGGTGCTGCTAAACAATGTTGCTGGCAAGGCTTGACCAGCACTCCCTCTTCCACCCCATTTCCCTGTCCCAGTATCAGCACAAAGCTTCACATAGTCAGAAAGCCTTGGAAAAGGAAAAAGCAAGTTTTTTCCCCACTTGAGCTCGCTACACCAGCACAAGGAAGAAGGCAGGATCACATGTGTCCTCAGTATACAGGGCAGAGCGAGACAGTGGTGGTTTGGTTGAAACTTTCACCAAATTCCTCCTGTTTGTTCCTACATGGGCTGAAACCCCTTGTCAATAAAACCCCCACACTTTATTCCAGGCACTGCAACAGGAACTGGCTGCACTGTTACCTGGCAGCTGCCGAGTCAGGTGGCAAAAGCAGCTGTAGGCAAAAGGTGTGACTGCAACCCACGTGCCCAAACCCAGCCATGCCAGCAGGATGCCTGGGGACACTCCAGGGTCTGCAAGGACCCCACAACCTTTAATGTCAGCACAAGCCACTGCCACACTCCTGATGGGAAGCTGGCAGGATTCAGGATGAGCTATCCTGGTAAACAACAGAAAGTGAGCCAAAGCAAGAAAGCACCCACAGCTGGTGTTCACCTGAGAATTTTAGGGACTGCCACAGGGCAGGCAAAGGTTGAGACTCTCCCCTCTCGTCTTCACTGCCTCTACTACAGAAATCAAAGCTGCTCGTCCTCAGCCAGGTGACAACAAACAGGATCTGCTGTGTCCAAGCTGGCAAAACTTGAAAGTTTCATAACCTTCACAGGCTTTCTCCCCAGGAATAGAGGAACACTACCCCCTCTTTATGTAACTGAGTATCCCACCAAAACATCAAGGCTCTGTGCCTTTATGCTAACACATTTTTGTCATACTTCTATTTTTCCTACAGTGTCCTGGTTCAGCTTGACACCTCCCTACCCTAAAAGTGAATTGACTTGCTAATCTCGTTTGACATGTTCCACCCCCTCCCTGGCCCTGAATCAGATTGTGCAATTAATCAAACCCCATAATCACTCCCGCCCAACGCAAGTTTCCTATCTCCTCTCAGAGGTTGCAGAGGTTAGAGAAAGTGCAACCCTACCTCCTCCTCTCCTTTCTCAACTCCAGAAAAAGATCCCTGCCTCCCTTGTGTCAGACCTTGTAGCTCCACAGCCATGGTTCAGGTGCCTGATCCATCAGAAATCCTGCTCTGAAATATAGCTGATCCAATAGAGAATATTAACTAATTCCGTGGCCACAAAACTGCCATGTAGGATGAATCCAGGGCAGCAGGAGCATAAAGAAAAGGACTAAAAACTGGGATTGCCCCTTACAGCCACAGCTGGCTAGTTAGGCCAGATTTCAAAATTTCAATTTCAAAACAACTATTTCTCCTCAGTAATCTGTGTTTGGCTGAAATGAGCTGCAGATAGCTCCAGGTGGGAGAAAAAAGGTAAGAAGAAAAAGAGGTTGGCACAAGTAGCTCACAGCAGGAGTGAATTTTTCCTCCAGCAGTAACAGATTCATTTCAGGGTGATCCCAAACTCCACTTCTCCTCTCTCACAGTCCTCTCACCAAACGACCAAAATTATTTCTCCAATCACAACAAATGAGGTGACAAAAAATACCTAGTGGGGAAAAAAGCCTGAGAAGCCAGCAAACACCTGAGGTCAAACACTTCCTTTAATGGGTCTCTTAAAATATAATAGGACAGGGCAATTATCATTATAGCAAAGCAATTGTTTAGCAGGTTACTATTTAACAGCTCTATTACAAGCAGGAAAAGACTTCAGACATCTTACAAAAGGTTTCAGTGCTCAGTGGTCACGCCAGGTTGCTCATCTGTGCACCTGCTGCACAAATCATACTCACACCAGCTCCCAGCAGTGTATCCTTAGGATAAATCCCATCACAAGGATCCAAATCATTTCCCAGCAAAGACAACTGCACTACCAGCAGCACAGAGAGAACTGCAGCCTAACTCTGTTTGATAGGGGATGATTTCATTTTCAGACAGAAACACCTGAGTTCTCATTTACTTGTCAACAACTTGTTTCTGTCTCCACGTATCTCTTAAGTTCCTCTGACATTCACGTGCATTTAAATAAACATAAAAAATATCCTTCGAATGATGCCTTAAGTTTTAGCTTTCATATTTTCCAGATTCTGGACTGCATTGGTATGTAACTCTGAACTTCATATAAAGTGTCAGCAGGTTCTCTTCACAGCTTAGTCAGACAAAACAATTCTTTCCCAGCCCAAGAACGTGTTGTCCATCCTGGGTGTAGCCCCAGCCAGGATCTTGTACTGCCCAAAGTGTTTACTTTGAAGGCCTTTTTAATAAATACCTCCTTTATTCCTTTAACACTATCTAGCCTCCTGTTCTATGTATCCTCTCAAGGCATCACACATAAGCAAAGAAATTTGTGGCAATAAAACTTGTGATAACAGGTTTTAAAGATCACCTTTATATTGTAGATTAAACCAGATTTCAAAATCCAAGTTATACTTCAGAAATTACACTAATAGGCTACAACACATAACCAGTAGTTTACCAATATAGTTTTTTATATTTCAGTTTCACTTACGAAGCCCAAGGGACAATGTCCCATTCAATCACTCAAACTTGTTTTATGCTCTTTCATTTTCAGCAGCTATTTTTGCCGGTTGTGAAACCAACCCTTCACTTCCTCCTTGCAATGTACAAAGCAACATCCCCGTACTTACTTTGAAACCGTATTTACCTTTCCAACTTGGTATTGCTCCTTCGCTGCAGTGGCTGAAGCATACCTTCCTCCCTATTTCAGGAAAACAATCCCCGGTCAGAGGCTTTTTCCCCCTGCAAACACAGCAAACCCTGGCTCAGCTGTGCTGGAGAGGCAGAGGGAAGGTCCTGTCCGGCCCCAGCGCAGCTCCCCCGGGGCTCAGATGAGTTCTGTGTCTGCCGACACCGGGTACCCAAACCCTCCCCGGGGCTGAGATGAGTTCTGTGTCTGCCGACACCGGGTACCCAAACCCTCCCCGGGGCTGAGATGAGTTCCGTGTCTGCCGACACCGGGTAACCAAACCCTCCCCGGGGCTGAGATGAGTTCTGTGTCTGCCGACACCGGGTACCCAAACCCTCCCCGGGGCTGAGATGAGTTCTGTGTCTGCCGACACCGGGTACCCAAACCCTCCCCTGGGCGTCCTTAAGGGCTCCAAACGCCTTCGCACACACGCGGATCTAATGCATACTGTGCTTAATGCCCGGCAGCTCTGCACCTGAGCCAGAACCTGCCAAATCCGTCACTCCGGCGCCTTAAATAGCCGTGTTCCTTCTATTTAATACACAGGGGGAAAAGGGTTCACCGTGGTTTATCCACAGAGGGGCACAGCTCCTGTGAGCTGTGCCCGGGGACCCGCAGGACCGACCAGAGCTGCTCCGGCCATCCCAAAGGTCAAGGGCAGCGGGAGCCGAGCCAGGCAGGCACCGCCTTCCCCCGGGACCCAAAGGCAGGGCAGGGCCGGGTTCTGTCTGGGGTCCCACCGGCAGCCCCGGGCCGCCAACCTGCGGTGCCACCTCCGAAACCGCGGAGCGCCTCCCAAGCGAGCCTCCCTGTCCAGCAGGATGGGGGGCTCCGGGCAGCGCCCGCCCGTGGGAAAATAAAAGGGAGGAGACAAAAGGCGGCGGTGACCGGCAGGGTGCCGAACACCCGACCCCGCTGCCGCCGCTCCCCGGCCCGGCCCGGCCCGGCCCCGCTCCCAGCGGCCCCGCGGCCCAGGAGCCGCCCCCGCTCCGCCCCCGGCGCGGCTCGGCAGGTGCGCGGCCCCCGCCCGCACAGCCTACCCTGGGCTGCTGCCCCCGCCGCCGCTGCTGCTCCCGGCGCCGCTGCTGCCTCCTTCTTCCTTCTCCTCTCCCTGCCAGCGAGCCGAGCCGAGCCGAGCGGCCGGGCCGGATCGCCGCCCGCCGCCCGAGCTGCGCGGCGGGACCCGGCGGCCTCGGCCCCTCCCCGCCGCGGAGGAGGAGCCTGCGGAGGGAACACTTGGCTTTGGGAAGGGCAGTGCCGGCAGGTCAGGGAGGTGGTTCTGCTCCTCTGCTTAGACCAGCTGAGGCTCCTCAGGGGTGCTGTGTCCAGGTCTGGGCACAAGAGAGATGTGGAGCTCCTGTGGCGGGTCTAGCGGAGGCTGCGAAGGGGAAGGGACTGGAGCAGCTCTCTGACCAGGAAAGGCTGTGGGAGCTGGGGCTTTCCAGCCTCGAGAGGAGACAACTGAAAGGGGACTTCATTAATGTGTATAAATATCTAAAGAAACGTGCCAAGAAGATGGCTCCAGGCTCTGTTGATAGTGAGCAACAGGACAAGAAGAATGAGCAGGAACTTATGCCCAGGAAATTCCACCTGAACATTGACCAGGCACTGGACAGATTGTCCAGAAAGGCTGTGGTCTCTCCCTTACTGGAGATATTCCAGAACCATCTGGACACAATCTTGTGCCATGTCCACTAGGGAGGTTGGACTGTGACTCACTGTGGTCTATTCTGTGATGGTAAACTGCTGCCCCTGGCCTCTGGCAGGGCCCCAGCTCACCCCTGTCCTGCCAGAGAAGGAAAAGATGCCCCCTTGCACCTGCTGTCCCCATCTGTCACCCTGGCAGCCTCTTCCACTCCAGATGCTCCAGTGGTGGCCAGACCCCTCTGCACTGCCCGGCATTTCCAGAAGGATCCCCAGACAGGCACCCCCAGCCTGGGAAAGTGTGCACAGGTGTTTCCCTGCAGCACTGTCGGACATACATAAAGGTATTTCTGGTGCCAAATGTTCACAGATCATCAGCAGATCATCAGAAAGCCAAGTGAAACATTCAGCAGGGCTTCAATAAAGAGGGAAGAATGTATTTAGTTGTCTCCTGGTTTCCTGCAGTCTTTCAGAAAACATCTGTCTGAGGTTAGCTTTTTTATATAAATGCACACTTCCTGCTGCAGGTGTATTTCTTCATCATGACCACCTCACCAGAGCAAAAAACCCTGTGCTATTTCCTTCATCCAAGACTGAATAGCTGCTAAAGTTACTTCATGTAGGTTTAGGTTTATCTGTGTAAGTCTGTCTCTTGTAGAGCACCGTGTGCCTGACAAGGCACTCACTGAAGTGTCCAGTGTTGTTCTCTTTTCCCCTCTCATCTTGTACTGCCTGTGCTGAGAATAGCAATAAATGACTCCCAGTGTGATGTTCCTTAGGCCCCACATGTTAAACACTTAGACACATGCTCAACTTTGTTCTGTGATCCCAGGGCATCTCTCCTTCACCTTCTCCCAGGCAGTAAAGGAGCCCTTCACTCTTATTTTCACATTTTCAGGATCATGGTCTCAGAGTTGCATCCGAACCATTGCAAATGCAGGGGGGTGCTGTAAAATCTGCTGCTTTAAAGCTTGTTGATGGCAGATGTTGATTCCATCTTTCTTGCTGATATTTGTAAGTAGTGAATCAGAGGTTAAAAAAAATAATTTCCCCAAATAATTTTCTACAAATGTCCTGCTTGGAAAGTTAATGCACTGCTCTTGATTGTCACCAATCTTACCTTCTGAGGAGATGAGTTACATAAATCATGTGGCTGCACTTCTGCACCAGAAGGAACCCAGGCACTCTCTATTCTGACTGGTGCACAGACACACAAGAAAAAAGATTTGTCTTTTTTACAGCAGAAAAGGTCAGACCCATCACAGTGCATCTGTATACATGGTTAGCCATCCCAAATTATCACAACAACTATTCATCATCATGTGAAATCCTCATTTTTAAAAAAATTGCTGTTGCCTTGGCCCTTTTTAAATTCCTTAAAGAATATAACCTTGCTTGAGTATGTTACTATTCTGTTACCAGCAGCTTGTAAAAAGCACGTGCCAAACAGCCCCAGAAAACTCTGATATTTTTCATACTTAAAGTAGAAACTGCATCTCCCATTCAAATAAACATTTCCTGTAATCCATTCCCCTGGCATCACTGAAACCTGCTGGCTGCCACACTTGGCACAGCTGCTGTCTCTGCTGTGCCAGTGTGGGTCACCAGCAGCTACAATTGCCAGAAGCCATCAAATGAGTAGGAATACAGGCAGAGGCAGCAGCAGGAGCTTGTGCTGCTGGTTGCACAACATCCTGCTGGTGTGGAGCATCACAGAGGGGCCAGAGGTTGGGCAGAGATAAAAGGAGATCCACATGGTTAAAAAAACACAGCACACACACATACAAGGTTTAAAACAACATGTGTGATCTAGAGACTCACAGAAAAACAAACAAATCACGTTTTGCCAGTTGTTTCCCAGAAGGAAACACAAATTAAGGGCTTGGTCCAGGAAATTGTTGTGGTAATTGGGTAAATGTTGGGTACAAAGTGTGGCAGCGGTTTGGCTTTTTAAGCCCCTGGCAATGTTCGTACCAGCAGAAATAGAAAAAAGGATGAGTTCTTGTCTGCAAAAGCAAACAGAAGTAAAGATGTATGAGTTGGCAGATGCTTTCATGTGCTTGTGATGGTGCTTCTCTCTGAAGAGATAATCTAATTTCCCGGTTGACAGTTAAATTTTACTTTCACAAGAGGTGCTCTTAACTCCTCAAGTCCAGACAAAGCAAAACACTTTCAAGTCAGTGGATTTCAGTGTCAACTTTTCTGCACTGAATAGGTGATGCTGGCTGAGCAGAGGTCTGGATGCCAACTATTGCATCCCTTAGCTGATTAAAATATTTATTTTCTTTCCAGTAAATGGCATAAAATATATATTTTATGATTCATAATTGCACAGATGGAAACGACTAATCTGTTTGGCCATGGAATGATCGCTTTGTCTTAGGAGAATTAAAAAATTCATAGCTTATTTGCATAATAATAGGTTGTTAAATAGTATTTGACTATCTGAAAATCGATATTTACTTAGACTTTATTCCCAGCAAGTAGCAGGATTCTGAGGACTGATATAATCATGGTTTTTGGTTGCCTTTATTAGTTTCACATGCTTTGTTTTCCCAACAGAGCAGCTGGAATATTGTATAAGCAACTGACATTAGCACTGGGTGCAATCCAGATATGACCTGCCATCAAGCTTTGGCACACACACACACACAAAAAAATATCCAAAAGAGCCAAAAAAATAGAGGATTTGAAGGCTATGCCTGTATGTTTGGGAGTCAATGGGCACTTGGAGGGGCTGGAAGCTATCGAGATGAGTTAGCACATTATGTCCTGCCTGTTGAGAAATTTTAGTGCTGGCTCAGTGCCACACTAACATGGCCACAGAATTTCCACACTGGTACTTTCACTGCATGTATCTTGCCAGAAATCCAGTGGGAATCACCAGCTGGTGGCTTGAGGAAAAGGCACCAGCAGCAGACAAGACCACTGGGCCAGCACAGGCTTTTCCCCAGGCAGAGCAGGGCAGTACCCAAGTACTAAAGAAGACTTATGAAAACATCCTGTAAATGTGGAGCATGGCCAAGGAGGGGCAGGAAAACTGTATAAAGATGCCTACATAAAGATAGATATTAGTCAGCCTGGAGGAGGCAATTAGAAATAACAGCATTTATTTGAAAGCTGTGAGTTGTCTATTGGACTCTGCCTGCTCTGACTCTTCCCAAGGCTTTCCAGAGGACTGTGGAGTAGGATGGTTAAACCACCTCATGCTGTCTAAGGAAGGATCTGTTAAAAAAGTGGCTGTAGCAGCAGTGGTGTTTTTTGGGGATCTGCTGAAGGGAGCCCTGGCCAGAGCTGCTGCACGTGGCCTTTTGCTGCTGGGATCAGCGGCTCCTGTAGCAGGGATGGAGGTTCCCTGGAGTAGCTCTCACATCTTCAGCCACCTGCTCACAGAAAAATGAACAAGAATGTTCTGAGAATGCAGAATTTAAAACAAAAACAACCAAATGACAAGAACACAACCAAAGATAAAGCACAACCAAGCTGTATTATCATAGATGGAATCTGTGAAACATCATGTAGGCCATCATCCATTACAAAATGCAAATCTATTTTGAGAAACTTATCTTGAAGAATTTAATTCTGCTTCCTGCAGGAAATGGGATTGCTTTTCTTGTCATCTTGCCCTTATATCTACTCTTAAATTTCCTGGAGAACTGGGTGGAAGTGCAAGATATGGCTACAGAAACAATTACTGAGGGGTAAACATCGTGAATTAGCTGGGTGGGCTGCTGGCAGATTTCCTTTCTCCTTGCTTGCAGACTTGATCACTGAAGGGTAGTTAGATGAGAAGGGAGCACTGAGGCATAGTGCAGCAGAAATCAAATACCAGAACCATGGTAAAATAGAAAGCAGACTAGAACAGAGCTTGCACTAAAGCAATTGCCTTGCAAGTTGTGAATAAGAAGAGGAAGTATGAAGGTATTTGAGCTGACAGGAATGAGACAGCAAATTAGTCCCATCTACCTCAATCATTTCATTATTGTCTATTGAATTAATTCTGAATTACCAGATTAGGACTTCAGGGGGTATAGACAAAAGGATTGGGCTGCTTGAGCTTTATGTCATTACAAGCTCTGTCTGAATAAAGAAGCTCAGGCTTGGGTTTTTTTTAAGTGAAAAAACCAAAAAACCACCAACAAAAAAAACCAAACCAAAAACACTTCCAGAGAAAAATAGAGAAAATTGTAATATTGGTGCTGCTTTATTCATATACTGACCATAAGATTTTTTATTTTTAATCTCATGAGTGCCAACTGCTTTCTTGGTATCACTAGTAACATTGACTGTCATCAAAGTCTTGAGAAAAGACATCAGCAACGATTTCCTAAATGGAACCAAAGTGACCTCTGTATGTCCCCACTGCACTTTAGTGGAAAGGGAGACCCCTTAGGTAAAAGGAAAAACCTGACAATTTTCCCAGATGTCTGAAGAATGCAATGCAGTCTGTACTTTAAATTGAGCAGTGAGGTCAGAGAAATGGGAGGCAGGATATAAATACAGCAGAACACTTTCCCTTGGATAATCTGCAGGAGGGAAATGAAAGGTCATATTTAGCCAAGAGACAAAAAAAGCATTATCTGTATTTTAAGAATGGCTTTCACACAAACGTAGGTTTTTGAATCGTCCTGCCTTCAGGATATACAATGTTAATTGTACTTGAAGGAGGCAGTTGTAAGCTGAGTGGCTAGAAAGGTCATTTGCTTGTTCTTCTGACTTAGTTATGGGCACAAAAAGAGGTTATCTTTACTTGGCATACACACAGAGTAAGCAGATTTCATTTTTCCAGCTTAAAAAGAGCTGTGTGCAGAGAAGTTCCCATTTTGCAAAGGATTTTGACATTTCAAAGTCTTGCTTGATTCTCAGTTGGATGAAAAAAACCCAGTATAGGGAAGTTAGAGACAGTAAATTCCCCTTTGTCCACTGTTTGTTCCCATGATCTCAGAAAATATTGAAAGTGTGCCTGATGATATTGCAGAATATTAAAAAGATCTGAAATGTATATTCCCAAACAAGAACTCCCCTTAGGAAATTATTTCAATTCCCAAATCCCATATTTTTCTTCCAAAAGGGCCGTTGAAAGCAATCTGGTTTATATTAAAGTGTCAGGAGGAACAGATCTGACTTCATTAAGTTTTTCCTGACAGCTCCTGTTTGCACTTTTCTAATATCTGTTACCAGCCATGGATTGCACTTTTATAAGGAGAAAGATGGAAATTACTGTCTTTTAAGATAGAAAAAAAAAATATTTCCTTGGAGTTTTCTGTTGTTTAAATTCTTGTCAAAAGACACAATCCTGCCCATGTCTGCCCTACCAAAAGCAATGAAAGATCACCTGCATCTCTAATTGAGCCCAGAGCAAAACTCAAACTGACTTGAGTGGCAAGGACTGGCCCTCCCAGAGTCACCAACTCTGTCAGGAGTGATGGAGTAATGTGTGAAGTGAGGAAACCAACCTGTGAGTCAGGCAAATTATCTCCACTCGTCCTGTTAATTTTGATGGCAGAAGATGAAAAGGCAGCTCCCTAGAGCCACACTGCTGGCAGGGTGGAGAAGAGCTGCCTCACTGAGGCACTGCCCCTGGAAGAAGGATGCATGGTAGGACAGGGGCAGAGATCAGCAAGCTCCTGGAGGACAGGAATTCTGAAGTGCAGTGAGGGGGGATTAAGCAAAATGCTGCCTTTATCACATCAGAGGCCGTGTGTGCACCCTGCCTTATTTTTATCACCCCTTTGAAGCAAAACTCTGATTGAAACGTAGAGATCAACAAATAGTCCTGTAGTTTCTAATGTTCATTGTGCAATGTGTGTTTTCAGAGCTTGGTCAGTGCTGGAAAGAAGAGTTCAGGTTGTTTCACAGGCCTGGCACAGCAGCATTTTCCCTGCAAAATCCCTGAACTTCAAAAGTCTCTCCCTCCTCAGAGAGAGTAAAGTCAAAGGAGAAATAGGAACATAACTGGCCTTAAAAGTGCTTTTTGGCCATTTCTCTCTGCAGAGGAGCTGAAAACCAAAAGAGGAGTTTAAAATCAAAGTGAGGACCTTCAAGGTAGAATAAAAGGACATCCAGGGCTGTCTTCCCCCACAGGAGGCACCTTCTGGCATCTTGATCCCAGCAGCCTTTTCCTTCCCTGTGTTGTTGTGTCTGTTTTTAAGCACCTCTGGCAGTGATGGCTTTGGGTTTTAGTGGAGCTCTGGCTCCCTGTGGGGTTTCTGTCAATCTCAAAGCAGGAGCTTCCTCAGGGCCACTCAGAGCTGTGGCAGCTTCTGCTGTCCCTGCCAGGGTGACTGGCAGCTCAGCCAGCAGCAGGGGCAGAGCAGGTAATCAGTACAAATTACCCTCTCGGGACTTTGGACAAATGAAATTTGTATACAAGATCAGCAGGACCTTAAGAATACTGGTCCTTTGACATAAAAGGGAAAAGAACAAGAAAATAAGGATGATAGCAGACCTCCTTTTAACAGTGACATACCTGAAGCTTAACTTTAATCTGACATTGAAATACATCCAAATTCAACTAGAAGACAAGAAACTACAAAATAAATTCTTCTTGTCATTAATTATACATAAGCTGTAGCTGTCCTCACAAGACAGTTTCTAGGTATAGAAAACTTAAAATTATGCCTTCCTCATTTAAGTAAAATGATCCTGTCATAAAGATATTTGTTCTGTCTGCCACTTCTGGGTGCTGAGTAGTTTAACTTTTATAAAGAAAGAGTTCTTAGCTGCTTCTCAAGAAAACGGATCTGCTTCAGACCCTTTCCATCCTTCAGCACTCTGAAATAATAAGCATGAGCAGTTAATGATCATTATTAGTGGTCATCCAGGGGAGTGACTCTGATGTCACTGCTTCCTGTTTGTGTCAGCTGTTCCCTGAGCCACGTCACCTTCCAGGCCAAAAGACACGTCTGGTTATTTTTGTCATCGACTTTAACAGGGATCACTTCCTTATGCATTCCAAACATTAATTCCCTTGCCACTCTGAGCCTCAGCGTCTGCTTAGAATGAATTTGCCATGCACAGACCAAGTGAGCACTTTTATAATTAGAGACATTACCTTATCATACATAAAATAATTTAGGCAATCTGAGGTGCAAGGGAGGCATCATCAAGAGTAAGAAAGAAGAACTGCACAGACTGTGCTTCAGATAATGTGCACTCATGTCAGCTCTGCAGGAGGTGAGCAGAGCAGTAGTTTGCATATTCTGGAATTGCTTATTAATAGAACATTATGCAAATTAGGCTTCCCTAGTCAAATGCTGGGAGTGTGTAGGAAAGAGAAATAACCCTACAGTTTGGTGTCAATAAATGTATAGATAGCTTCTTAATGCTCTGCCCACTAAAAAAATTGAATTTCAGTGCTCTTAACTGCTTCAAAGGCAAAGTGCTCTCAAATGAGTAACTGGACATTAACTTGGAAGCCGGAAGGGTTCCTATGATCACGGAGGTATTTAGCAATAGTCTCCTCCTTTCTCATCTTTACCCAACTGAGGACAAAAAGAGACTTGCCATAGAAGCGACACCTTATTACTATTCATACATTATTTAAACACTGGCTATTTAGATTCCTACCTATGAAAAGGAGGAAACCCACCTGAATACGGTGTATTTTTTGTATAGTGATGATAACCCTGTTTTTCTTCTGGTTTGGGTGGTGAAGCTTTAATTTAGGGCATAAGGTGACCTCCACCACATTTTCCAGCCACTTGCCAATCCTGTCTACCTCAGAAGTGTCACCTGCTCTGCCCAGTGCTTGTCTAGCTCACTGCTTTTCACCAAGCATATCCTTGCCTGGCTCCTTTTGTGAATCCTTGGCTATTAAATTACTGTGCAGAGTGATGGTGAGGTGACTTGCCTGACTTCTGTACGAGAGGAAAACAAGAAGTGGACTGGTATTTCTGAACATCAATAAACTCATGCAAATTAAAATAATCTTGGTGGAGGAATGGGTTTTAAATCTAAAATGTTATTTTCAGGCTGGACCAGCTGAAGTACTGGGAGCTCTCAGAAGGCTGAGGGGGTCTCAGGTCACATCCCAGATGACACCAGTTTCAACACACAAAAGGCACTGGCTGGGAAAAGCTGAGGGGAAGAGGAACAGGGTTGGAGTGACCTCTGGAGATCACCCAGTCCAACTCCCTGCCTCAGCAGGGTCACCCACAGCACTGACACAAGAACACATCCAGGGGGGTTTGGAATGTCTCCAGAGAGGGAGACTCCACACCCTCCCTGGGCAGCTGTTCCAGAGCTCTGCCACCTCCATGTCAATAAATTCTTCCTCATGTTGAAGTGGAACTTCTTGTGTTTTATATCATGGCCTTTGCTCCTCATCCTGATGCTGGTCCCACTAAACAGAGTCTGGCACTGTTTTAAAAGGCGCCTGTGCAGTGGGGGGAAATGTTGAGAAGAGCTTTAATCTGTGAAATAGTTCACAGTTGATGGGCAAACTCTGGGTGATGTCCATGTGTTAGGAAAAGCAGTTAAGAGTTTAGGGCTTGACATACTTTAATGCTCTCAGACCTGAGAAGGAAGTTAGCAGAGCCTGGGAGGGAAATTTATTGTTGAGAACTGAACAGAATTTATAAACCACATTACATAAAGCAGAGATGCCCTATCTGGGAAAAAGATAATAAAAAGACTGAAAAATGAGGACTAATTAGCATGAGAAGCGAGAAACCAATAACAAATAGAAGACAGAAGACTAATTAATGAAGAGAACTATGTGAATTTTAAGCCAATGAGCACTGATCTCGTTGCCAAAATATATAAATAGGTAAGCATTTTGATGAATGACGTGCATGTTGTGGGGAGCCATCCCCATGCTCCTTCAATGCTGAATGGTTAATGCTGCCTTTCTAACAAACAGCTTGGAGAGGAATGATGGGTTTAAGCTGCTGGTAAATAAAACTAGCACTGAGAGATAAAAGAAACAATGGGAAAGATTCCACTCATTGATGAATGGAAAAAAAGATATTTGCCTTTACAAACAGACTGTAGGATTGCTGGTAAATGAAATTGGATATTGAAAGATGAAAGAGACAATGGGGAAACACCATAATTTACTAAGAATTAAAAATTAAGAGGGAGGGTTATATATTAGAGGGGAATCTTAGGTATCAGGCATTCCGGGAAGTCTGTACCTCTCAAGTACCTCAGACAACGGGGAAATAGAGAGGGACATGCGGCCGGGAAAATAGGATAAAAAGGATTCTGAGTCCTCCAAAAACTTGGGAGATCCCAGGGGAATGCCCCATGGCCTCTCCCTTTATTCGAATAAAGGACTCCTCTGTCTCCTTTTCGGACATAAAGCTCTGGTGTTCGTGGGTGAATTTTCCCGGCCGCTCGGAGAGTCGGGCGCCGGTTCCCTCAGCGGGGCGGCCCCGCCGGTTGTCACGGCGACGGGCAGGGCGCCGCCATGTCGGACCTGGGCTCCGAGGAGGGCTCCGAGGCCGGGGAGGCCGCGGGAGGCATCGGGGTCCGCGGGGCCCGGGTGGAGCGGGCGGGCAGCGGGGAAGGGAAAGGGAACCTCTCCCCCGGGGAGTGCGGCTGTGGCATTCCCGGTGCGACCTGCCCGGCTTTTAACCTGGCATTGACACAGCCACGCTTTCCAGCCGTGCCAGGAAACCTCGGGGTGCCGGGGTCTGACCGAGTGCCGCTGGAGCAGCTTTCCTCAAACACCCGTTTCCCTCTGATGAGGGCACACTGCCAGCTGCTGTAACCATTTTCCCTCCGCCTTTGCCAGGAGTACGAAGGCGGTCGCAATTCCGAAGGGCAGCGGCACGGGTTTGGGAAGGCACAGCTGCCCAATGGTGACACCTACGAAGGGGAATACGAGTGTGGTTTGAGGAGTGGACATGTAAGACACCGACCCTGGTTGTGCTTCTGCGCTTGTGTTATTTGGGCTCTGTGTTGAAACAAGGGTGAGAACTGACGGTATTTCACCTGTACCAAATGTGTTTCAGGGGACCTACAGGTTTAAAAACGGTGCCATCTACACCGGGGACTACCTTCAAAACAAAAAGCACGGCAAAGGTGTATTTTTTTATCCGGATGGATCAAAATATGCAGGTAAAGCACTGAACACAGTTGTAAGGATTTCTGTAGCCAAAAGGACACATTCCCCCCTCACTTCTCCCCCCAGAAATGAAAAGAGTGAATTGGAAAATATCTTAAGAAGATACATTTTCTACAAGATATTTCCCTCTTATTCTCTTTTTAGTAATAGTTCTGAGAAGTTTGTGGTTTATTTATGGGGATTTATGTTAAGACATTTATTAAGTCTATCATAAAAAAAACAGGCTGCTTATTAGAGCCCTTATTTAGGCATTGGGACACACGAAGTTTGAAGAAGCTGAAATTCAGAGTTTCCCTTGCTTCCCCTGCTGGAGAGCACCTGACACAATCAGAATCTATCAATTAAGTTTCAAAGGACAATATTTCCCCCCTCATTTCTAAGCTAGGAAAGAAAAGATGTTCACATTGTGAGGGCTAACAGCTGAGAGCAAAAAGAGCAATCCAGTCTTGCCTTGCAGGAACATATGCACTGAGGTTTTTTTAATTTTTTTAAATTTCTTTTAAGTTTGATTAGAAGAATAATTAAGATACAAACCATCTAGCCTCCTTCTGAATATATGTGCCCCAATACTGACAGGATTACTTCAGCAAATGAGTCAAATTAAAGTAGCTCCTCTTTAAATTTGTGTGGAAATGTCACATTATCTAATGTAACTGTAATAGATTACCCAATTTAAAGATAGGACTGCGTTGTTATGTGTTCATAATGGTAATAGAGAGTGATAATGGAGACACATAATTATGGAAAAATGGAGAGGGAGGTCAGGCAGCAGCATAAATACATGTGAAGAGGAACAGCCTGATGAAAAAAGAGCAAGGTACTCTACTTCAGGCTAAGGAGTGGTGTAAGGAATAGTGAGGAATCCCAGCAGTGCCACAGCTTTCTTTTCCTTCCCTAGTACTTGTATGATAATGTTACAAACTGGCTACTGTATCACACAATGAAATAAATCGGGTCTCACACTGCTTTTATCCTTTTGTCCTTGAAGGAGACTGGGTGCATGACCAGAGACAGGGCTATGGAGAATATCTGTATGCAAATGGAGACACCTATACTGGAGAATGGGCTAACAACAAGAGGTTTGTTTCCTTCTCACAGGGATGTTTCAAGTCACCCAAGGACATTAAAATGCAAACATTATTTTCAGAGCATGTCTGACTGCAGCAAATGAAGTCCAGGGGTGACCTTGGCAATTTAGTCTAGCTTGAGTAGTTTCAGCTGCTTGATTAATACTGTTTTAATGCCTTAATTATAACAACAGCCTAAATTCTTAATATTCACTAGTATAAAACAAAATTATTTTTTTCTCCCTAGGCATGGGCAAGGCACCTATGTCTATAAAGACACAGGATCTAAGTATGTCGGCTGCTGGGTAAATGGAATCCAGGATGGACCAGCTGAACTTATCCACCTAAACCACAGATTTAAGGGCAGGTTTCTCAATGGAAAGGTAAGTGTGCAGGAATGCTTTCTATTAATCCAAATAGTTAGCATGGAATTGTCTTAATATGACCTATTTCCACTTAAAATAAGAAGCTAGGTTTCTGATCTTTTGTAGAGTTTCCTGTACCATAAGTGTAACACGTGAAACTGAATTATTCTGTGGGACACAATGCCAGGTTTCTTTGCAACATTGCTTTCAAACTGTAGTGTCACTGACTATTGTATGGAATTTGTAGTAAAGGATATTTTATGTTTCTGTGCTTAGAATGGATTAACTGCTCAGTTCTCCTGATGTTTTTGTGTTTTTATGCAGCCTCTAGGTCGTGGCAAATTCATCTTTGATATTGGATGTGAGCAGCATGGTGAATACATACAACCAGTGCAGGTAAGAGAAACAGTGCAAGTTATAGTGAGTATCAGAGGACTTAGCAAGTCAAACCTATTGTTGAGGAATACATAAAATGCCTTACAGACAGTGATGTTTAAGTAGATCTTATAAGGCAAGAAGGGTGGAAACTCATGCATTCTGAAGAATTAAATGAGGCTTCATTTTGGTTTTTTTTTAAATTTTTAAATGTTCTCTACTGTGTAAGCTTTGAAATGTACAAGGTGTGATTTTACACTGCTTGCAGACATAAATCCCTTCTGCTTAAAAAAAATCAACACCTCACCAAAACATTTGAAACTTCAGATCACAGAGGAATATAGATACATTTGTATGCACATTTAGCCTCTATTGCATTTTCTTCTGAACATCAGAAAACAATGAGCAATATTTCTTGTATTTCTGAACTGCTTGGTGCTATGCATACAAATGGTAATTTCCAGCAGTCATGTTTGGGAAGTATGTCCTATTGTTGTTCTGGTCATGTTAGGAGCTTAATATCCACAGCTTCTAATAATTGTAGGGAGTGGCTGGGATCAAAGTCTGTTTTCCCTTCTCTATATATGAATGTTTTGAAACATTTCTGATAGATATGGCACAAAAAGAGCTACAGAAGTGAGATTATATTTTAATATTACTATTTGATTTCAAGAAGAATTGCCACATTTTAGCTTAGAGTTTGCTACCTCTGTTGTCTGACACATTAGTTCCTGTTAAACACTCTCTGAAAACTCTGTGATGCAGCAATCAATTCTGAAGAATAAAATAATAATCATCAAAATCCTATCAGTTATGATAGAGATTTGCAAAGCTTGGAGACGGTTTTGGTTTTTTCCAGCGAAAAGCAAGGGATCCTCAAATTAAGTACCAGATTCATAGAAGTATCCAGAGTAATGTGTGCTTCCTTAGTTCAGCAGGGAATTCTTAGATGAGTTTTTAAAGCAAGGGACAGTTCTGTCACTAAAGATTAAATTTTGCCCTTGCTTTAGTTGAAGTAATTACAGAACAAAGCCCATTAAAAAAAAAAAAAAAAAAGACAAGAAATTAGCTAATAATACTAATAATACAGACAATGATTCAATTATTGACTCCTTCGTGTTTGTAGAAAAATCATGATTTTTATTAATTTAAGAAATATTTTCAGATTTCAAAACCATAAGCTCTGTGCACCTTACTGCTTCATAGATCCTTTCAAATGTCCTCCCTAGGCAAAGATTGAGGCAGAAACAGCTGTTTTGTCACTCTGTTTCTGTGTCAGACAGTGCAGCATCCACCAGACAGAACATTGAGTATCAATCATCAGTCATAGCCAACTGACCTGATCAGGGTTCAAAGTGTAATTCTTCTCCAGCATTTGCAGCTGCTGAAGTTCCTCCACCTGTAAATACTTTTAAGGTCATTGCCATTTATCCCAGATAAAGAGGTTTTAGTAGACTAGCCCATCATCTTAGTTACTGTCTGTAGGATGAGATACTGGATTTCATGAATTCTCTTCTAGGAAAAAGAGGAGGAAGAAGATGAGGAACCACCATTACCTCTTGAACCAATATGGAAAGTATCAGAAATTACCAAATTAACACCCTGGTCTCCCCATGATGAGGAGCTACTAGACCCCAGAGAAGCAGCAGGTGCAGCAGGTACAGCAGGTGCAGTAGCTGAAGAGAAAATTTCATCAGTTATAGGTTTGCTCTGGAAAGATCTGGAAACTCCATGCTTTGACTATGGGTTTTATGGGTTTAATATCAAGTGATGTGAGAGGGTTTTTGTCTTTTGTTTTGTTTTTCCTATGATTTTTCCTATGATTTGGATGTTTGGAACTTCCAAGTGTATTCATAAACTGCATAATATGTATGTATCTGTTTTATTTCACATAGCATGAGATACAACTGTCTTGGGAAGCCTGTGAGTTATTTTACTTTATATCATGGTTTATACAAACTTGATTATAAACAGAGAAGATTTTGTGGGATTTCTCATGTGAACAACAATAGCAGCCTTCAGTAGGAGTTAGGAGCTATTACATGAAAACAAAGGCTGAATGCAAATTTGTAAAATTGGTTTTCTTTGGTATTTCTAATTTCTTATATTTCAGTCACTGATGAGGCTGTGAGTCACCCAACCAGCGATGCAGGAGGGGAAGGTGAGGGAAGACAAGAGGAAGAAGTAAACCAAGATCAGGAGGATCAAGGTGAGAAATGGGGCACATGTGTTCATTCTTTAATTAGCAGTCAGGGTTTGAAATTACGGATGTCAATCAGCTGTTGGGAGACCATGAGAATCTCTACCTTTCATAAAGAGGGCAGTCCTCTGGAGAGATAAACTATGAGAAGTTAAATTCATATACTGCAACAGAACAAATTAAAAGTGACACTTCTGTGCATGTACACTTGATAGCACTTGCAGAGTTGAATTTATATGAGATTGCCTTTCAAAACTATTTGGTTTTGGGTTTTTTTTTGGTAACAAAAATGAGAGGAAATATGTCAGGTCCTGAGAAGTTCAGGGAGTTTTGAGCACTTCACTTTCCTCTCATGAATGCAACTGTGTATTCTTAATTCTCTCAATTGTAGTTCAAAAGCAGGCAAAACAAATATGACGAAACAAATTTTAGGTATTGTTATGCTTTCTAGTTTAAATAGTCTCTGATTGGTTTGCTTCTGCTACAAACTAAGGAGATTTGAAATTCAGGTGCTCAGATTTTCTTCCAGGCAGTTCAGAAGCCTGTTTTAAATACACAGTTAACAAGAAGCAACAGGGATGCATCCATTTTTACTCATATTTAGCTTATAAGCCTCCAACCAATTGTGTTCTTTGTATCTATTGTTAAAATGTACAAGCTTGCCTATCTGATAGGAAAGCATCAGATAAATTTATCCATTTGTAATTTTACAATAAATCCAAGCCAACCACTGTCTTTAGGGATTAGAAAATCTCTTAAACCATATAAAAATGCTTGAAGGTACACACCAAACATTTAGGCCAGTTCTTGTAGTTTTCAGGTTATTTGCTTTTCATTTTCACCTCTGAGGGTGCTCTCCAGCTTCAGGGCAGAACAAGCAGCTGGCTGACCTGGTGTGTAGGGCTGACTTCTTACAGGATCCCTGGGCTTGGGTCAAATCCAGCAGAAACCTCAGCAGATTATAGCTCTGCTTTGGATTTTGAAAAAGTGCATTGAGCCTGGTTTGTCTCAAAGACCCTTGGACTCAACCATTTGGACTGAACTTGATTCTAATAAATTTTCTGGCCCACCACAACAAAGCAGTTCTGGTTTTCCTAGTGGCTTCTCTAGGGTGTTTTTGAGAACAAATGTGCCCAGGTGTCTCTCAGATATGGCATAGAGGCAGATGCCAATGCCTGAAAACACAGCAAAGTGATAGGAGTTCTCAAAGTTCCCTCCAAATCTTTATTTCCAGAAGCAAGGAGTTGTATGATTTGAAACATTTTTCAGCCTAGGACTCCATCCATAATTTTTATGGAGGCAATGTATTGTTCCCCTTGTCTTTATGTTTAGCAAGATTAAGTTATAGAAAGAGGGAATGATTTGAAGAAAATGCATCCTGTGAAGAGCAGATATAAAAAATCTGTTTTCTTTGCAGCCTGGTATTCCCTGTGCCTTTACCATCATTCTTTTTCCATACAGAAATTCCCTCTTTCTTGTTCTGCATTCCTTATGATATCATCTAACCAGGAGACATTTTTTGGCTGTTCAGAGTTACATATAGGCTGGCTGGCAGTCAGTGTGGGTGTACTGAGTCTGTCTGCCAGCTGACAAACAATGTAAACAACTTGAATTCAAGTACTGACACTGAAAGGCAATGGGTGAGGAGGACTGAAGTGGACAGCAGAATTCTAGAGTTATGTTTTAGATTACTGGGATTACTTTTCAGTGTTTTATAATAAAATGCATCTCTATGCCCTGACTTTCCTTCTACTCCACAGAAATTACTGATTTTGGAGGATGAACTAGAGGAAACAGGAATTGGGTACAACTAAAGGAAAAGACCCAAAAAATTGAAATTTTGAAGTAGATGATTTAGTGTGGTAAGCCTGCAATATTTTTATTTGTAAAAGGGTGTGTTAAGATGTTTTGAATAAACATTTCTGTTAGTGTTCTTTCTGGAATGTGTATCTTTGGGCCTTTCATAATCTCAGAATATCTCAGCAATGTCCTTTATTCCATGTAGCCCGTAATGAGGTGTGGAATTCAGTGCAGAATTATTCTGGATTCATGAAGCCATGAAGCCGTGTCCTCACAATTTAATATTCTACTACTGGTAGTTGCTGTCTTTCTTGAACCCTGCCTCTGGGCACAGACTTGGGGGTGTTGCTGGTGAAGACAAAGGCAGGACTGGACTTCCAAGTTCTATGCATTTTCCCTGTCACTAGGGCACCATTCCAGACCTACATTTTTCTTGTTTATTTTGCTGTTGTCCTTGCATCTGTAAAAACTCTTCTTGTTGCCCTAAATCCTCACTTTCCAGTTTGAATTCCAACTGAATTTTTTTATCCTAACAGATGGGTACAGTGTTTTTAAATTCTTCCATTTTAGGCTGGTTTTCCTTCTGCTTTCTGTATACTGCTTGTTTGGTTTGGTTTGGTTTGGTTTTGATGTGTTGCACCAAAGATCCTTCTTTACCATGTGCCTTCCTTAAGCTGTTTCAAGGACACTCAACCAATCAGGGTGAGGAGGTGGCTCTGTAACAAATTCCTGGCATTGTGCCACATCATCATAATGATCATTTGTGATCCACAAGCTCTTAAAAAAGATGTTGTCCGTATACAGAACAGTTCCATGCATTCAAGCAGCTTATTCACATGGAGGAAAACTCTCCTCCAAATTTTACCTTTCTACCTTTATTAATGAGCCCTTCATTCATTGAAGAGCTCTGGTTATGTGAGCTGTCCCACCATCTTTCAGTTTTCCTGAGGGTGTCACCATTCTGCATCTGAAGCAGTTTCTAATTCCTCCTTTCTTCTCACAGTCTTATACATATACTGTAAAGCAGGCTTCCTTTTGAGCTGTTTTAGCTTCATGATGGGTATCTTGCTACCATCACCCTGCTCCTTTTACATAGCAACCCTGAACTTAATTCCTTAGTGTAAGCAGTTCTTGCCATCCTCCAAGATCCCAAGTTTCTTCTCATCAAATTCTCAAACCTGTTGGAAAACACAATCTTACTGTGTTGCTCAAAGAGGGAGCCATAGTGATTAAAGGCGAAGCAGGAGCACCGTCCTCCTATCGCTACTGAGGTACAAGAGGTGGCAAAGGCAGCAACTTCACCTGCCCTGCTCAGCTTCCTGTCCCCTGCAAACACGCTGAGGGTGAACTGGATGCACTGTCTGTGTCATTGGGGAAGCCACGCAAGAACCCAGGGACTCGCTCAGGAGGAAGCAGCTCCTGGGATGTCTCTGTGCTAGAGCACGACAGAGATGGAGTAGGACCACTCCCAGCACCCAGCCCCTTGCCCAGCTGGCTGAACACCAGGCCCTCAGCGGGCACTTGATGGGGGCAGTGGGTGACTCAGTCCTGCCCATCAGAGACTGAGGAGGATGGAGCCTTTGTCAGCGTGGAGGAAGAGTGGGAATCTGGCATGGATCATGAGCTTTCCCAGTAGGGAGATGTTAGGAGCTACCAAGAGGTCTTGGACTGGGAAGGATGCTTGGAGCAAGGGCTGTCCCAAGGAGATGTCATCAGCTGTGGAGAACTCTCCAGCTGGGATGAGGAGAGCAGGAGCGGTCCCAGGGAGAAGCCCTTCGCTACCAAGAATTTTCTGCCTGGGAGGAATGCATGGAGCCAGGGCTGTCCCTTGAGGAGAAGCCGGTAGCTCCCCAGAACCGTCTGACTGGGAGGACTCTGTTGGCCGAGAGCTTTCCATAGAGGAAGACTCCGTTGGCCAGGAGTTGTCCTAAGGCAATGGTAGCAGACCCTCCGTGCAGTCCAGTCGGGAAGATGATGGTGACAAAGAGATTGCTCAGGACAATTGGGAACACGTGAGGGTTCACAGCATCCGGGTCAAGCCCTTGCTGTAGGAGGACGTGGGACAAACCGAGCTTCTTGGAGCTGAGTGAGGCAGTCAGGGAGCAAAGCCCGGGAGTTTCTGTGGCAGGCGGGCTCCCAGTGCCTGTCCCGCGGGAGGCCCGGCTTGAGCGCGGGGCAGCTGAGCCGTGCCAAGAGCCGCTCTGGGCCTCCCCTCCCCACCTGGCAGCCCCGGGGCCTCCTCAGGGCTCCGCGCCTCCTCCCACCTTCGAGGAGCAGGTGCCAGCGGCAGGGACACAGAGCTCGGAGCCCGCCCAGCTCAGCTGCTGTTTGTGCTTTTCCCAGCCGGGAGCCCAGGCCCTCAGGGAGCCGCCGGCTCCCCCCAAGAAACGCCCGTCCCGCTTCAGGCGGGCGCTGCGGGCGCTGCGGGCGCTGTTCCGCTGGCCCTGCCTGAGGCCACAGACGGACAATCAGTGCCCGCTGCCCGCGCCAGGCCGGGCCCCGCAGGTGGCGGCTGGCCCGGAGCCTGCCCCTGTCACACGGGCTGCCTTTGATGGCCAGGTGTCAGGGACATCAGGTCCTTGGCAGGAGAAGGGCCTGCCTGAGGCTTAGGCCTTGACAGGCACCAGTGGGCACACGAGCTGCCTTTGCCACGACGGGGCCCTCCAGGCTCAGCAGGACTGCGGCATAAACTGTTCTGCCAAAACAATGGAAGTTTGCTTTAAGAAATGGTAGTAGTAAGGAAAAAAAACGAAGCCCAAAAATCCCAAAGAAACCCCAAAAAACAAAACCAAAACCTACCAAAATTCCCCCCAATAAACAAAACTAAACAACAAAAACATCCCAAACAAACAAAAAAACCAAAAAATAAGAATAGGAATATGAATGAGAGTGAGATTAAGAGGATTAAGATGATGAACAAATATTAGTAGTAAATGATAATTATGGGAAGAAAAAGAATAACAAAAATAGTTGAATAAGAAGATAACAAGAAATCATTGTAGTAGTAAAGAAAAAGAAGACAATGAAGAGGAAGAAAGAGTAACAAGAAGAATAACAAAAATAAGGATAATAAGTTGAATAAGAGTTATAAGAAGAACAAGATTAAGAATAATAAGAATATACTACTTATATTACTTATACTAGAATACTAATAATAGAATAATACTAGTACTAATTAATAATAAGAGAAAAACAATGAAAAGAACAAGAATTACTAAGATGAAGAAAAAGAAATATTAGTAATAGTAAATAAAGATAATAAGATGAAGAAGATTATGAAAATGTAGTAGTGATAAGTAATAATATCAAAATCCACACCTTCTAGAATCTCAGAATGAAGGGGAAGGCTTTAAAGACCGTCTAGTTCCAGCTGATTGTCTTCTCTCTCTCTCTCTCTCAGAACTTTTTGCTATTTCTACCTCCCTAAAATCCATGTTAAATAAAATCCCTACGTTGTCCTCACATGGCCTCCTTTGCACCTTCATTCAGGCAGAGGCATCTCTCCCTCATGGGCTCGTAACACCTGCACAGGGCCCCTTCCAGCCGCAAGCATCCCGGGATTCTGTCAGCTCCTCGCTTCCCTTTTCTTCTTGCCTCTGCTTTCAGCTGGGAATGTGCTTGAAAATGCCCAGCAGAGAAGCCTTTGCTGTCTGCCCTGGGAGCCCACAGAGCTTCAGGACCTTGTCCCCTGCACCTGCACAGCTCCCTCGAGAGGCACGGCAGAAGCAGCACCTGAGAGCCTCGGGAATTCCCTCTGTGGTCCATGGCACACACTGCGATGCTCTGGAATTCCAGCTCCCAGCAAGGATAAGATGCTCCTGTGCTTTAAGGCAAAGCTCTGAAGGGGCTGAAAGCCAAGAGGAGCAAGATCTTGACATTTCACTGCCAGCCTTCGGAATTTCATCAAGGGTTGCTTCAGCATGTGGATTGGGAAAAAAATCAGGGCAGGGTCTTTGGCTGGGAGGTGCCACATGTGAAGACAGACACTGGGAAAGGAAGAGAGCAGCAGGCAAAGAGAGGGAGAAAGGAAACAAACAGCACTGAGCTGAGAAGCTGGCACGCTGAAAGCTCTGTATAGATCTCTGTAGCTGTTCCCACATGGATGTGAAGGCTGATGCCAGACCCCCAAGGGTCACATTAAAGGCTTCCTTCATGCAATTGCTGGGTATTGAGAGGCAGCACGGCAGTTTTAGTCACTGGGCTTTGTAATTCTGCTACAAGCCAGGTGAGTAGGCCTTGGCCTCCTGGCCACAAAGATTCTGTGACCTTTCTTTTTTTGGAGGATAAAGCCAGGCCGATTGGTAGCCAAAGGCCAGTGCAGGTGGCATTAGCAGGGATCATTATTGCATGAAACAACGTGTGGGGCTGTTCACATAACTCTTTGCAGTTGTTGCTTAGTGTGCAACAGCTTGTAGCTTAGTGAGCATCACTCAGTGATACTGAGCGAAGGGGAAACCTTTTATTGTATGAAAACCAACAAAACTTCTGAATTTGACACTGGTGCCTTTGGCAGGCCACTGAACGCCTCTCCTGGCCCAGTCTCCCTAAGGAAAGTCCCCCTCACAGGGGCCTGGGCACATCAGGGGCTCCAAGTGCCCAAGTCTGGGGCTGCTCGGTGCCAGTTCCAGTGGGGTCGGCTGTGGAAGGGATGTCGGGTGTGGCCCTTTGTGACACAGGTGCTGATGCAGGACATGATGGTGCCCAGAGGCCTTTGTGACATGGCAGAGCCCTGCCCTGCCAGAGGGGTATATAAGGGGCACAGAGCCCTGGGTGCCCAGTCCCAGAGAGCCGCTCTGTCAGGAGAGAGCAGCTCCCTGAGAGCCTCAGCAGCAGAGCACGATGGAGACGCTCGCGGAGGAGGCGAACCCCAACTCCCCCCCTGCCACGGAGCAGCCGGGCCTGTGCCTGAGGCCCCAGGTGACGGCCAGCCCCGGAGAGAGAGGGGACAGAGGGAGCTGGGATGGGGCTGGAGGCAGCGGCCTGGGGGCCAGGGCTGGGCTGGTGGCTCCTTCCCCCACAGCCGGGGCACAGAGCCAGGGCCCTGCCCCACACAGCCCCTGCTGCCCCCCCAGCCCCTGCTGCCCCCCCAGCCCCTGCCCTGGGTGGCTGGAAGCCCTCGGGGAGCAGTGCGAGGGGGCAGTAGGGGGGACAGAGCTGCCAGGGCCACAGACTGTGGGGTGGGACTTGGCCAGGGAGGAGAGAGAGTGGGAACCCTACCTGGGCCAGGTCCTGCTCCAGTGGGGAAAGGAGAGTGACCAAGGGCTGTCCCAATGGGAAGATGAGAAATACCGAGATCTCTCTCGACTGGAATTTGAGCGAGACCAAGAGCTGTCCTATGGGGAAGATGTGACATACCAGGAGCCTTCCCAAAAGCAAGATATGAATGTCCCAGAGCTCTACAAACAGGATGACAAAATAGACCAAGAGCTGTCAGAAGGTGAGATAGACCCAGAGCTGTACCACTGGGAATCTGACAGACACCAAAAGCTATTCAAGTTGCTGGACATGGGAATCCAAGAGGTGTCCCAAGAGGAAAACAGCAGTGACAAATATCCCCAGTGGGAACACTCTATTGACCAAGAGCTGTCTGAAGGAGAAATGAGACAATATCCAAAGGTGTCCCAAGAGAGAGGCGATAGTGACAAAAGGGAGTCACAGACAGACAGGGAATACATCACCATCCACACCATCTGGGTCAACCCCAAGTACCCTCAGCTCCTGCAGGACCCCGACGCTGTTCCACAGAGCCAGGGCCCTGCCCCACACAGCCCCTGCTGCCCCCCGGAGCCCTCAGCTCCCCAGCCGGGAGCCCAGGCCCTCAGGGAGCCGCCGGCTCCCCCCAAGAAACGCCCGTCCCGCTTCAGGCGGGCGCTGCGGGCGCTGCGGGCGCTGTTCCGCTGGCCCTGCCTGAGGCCACAGACGGACAATCAGTGCCCGCTGCCCGCGCCAGGCCGGGCCCCGCAGGTGGCGGCTGGCCCGGAGCCTGCCCCTGTCACACGGGCTGCCTTTGATGGCCAGGTGTCAGGGACATCAGGTCCTTGGCAGGAGAAGGGCCTGCCTGAGGCTTAGGCCTTGACAGGCACCAGTGGTGTCAGAGCCATGGGCAGGGCCACAAAGCCTGGGGACAAGGAGCTCCTGCTCAGAGGGACACCAAGGACGCACGAGTGACAGCTACAAGGACATTTGGCAGAACTTCCCAGATGACAAAACTCATAGAGCCAACTCAGCAACTGTGCTGAAATCGGCTCCAGCTGGGGAAAAGGGACTTCTGGCATGGGGAGACAGCGACCACTGACTCCTGGCCCAGAGACCCCATAACCCAGCGAGAAAAAAGGACAGTCTTCAAAAGAAAAGGAAGACTGAGCATAGAGAAAGAGTTGTCAGCACAAGAAGCAAAATAATCTTTTATCCCATAGAATAAAATATTAAGAAATTCATATTAGCTAATTATAAATTACAGTTAATTATATTAGCTAATAATAACCAAAATTATTACACTAATGTGTAGTAAATAGCAAAAACATAATACTAATATAACATACAAATTAATGTAATTTTATATTTATAATATCAATATATATTGTAATTTAATATTTATATAAATATAGATTTAATATTTACATTTATGTAATGTAATTTAATAGTTTTAATTATAAAATTTAATTTAATTTAATATTTATAATATAATTTAATATTTATAATATCAATATTAATTTAATTATTAATTTAATTTAATATTTACAATAGATTTAATTATGTGATTTTATATTTATAATATAAATATATATTTTAATTATATGTGATTTTATATTTATAATATCAATATATATTATTTATTAATAAGAAATATCTTTTTAATATCATAAGATATAGCATATATATGATATAGAACATTATATATTTCATATATATGCATGTAATATCTAAGTATTTAGATATGATACTGTAAAAATATTACAATCATTTTAAAAGGAAATAATATGTGAAATTAGTAAGAGAACCATGTAACTGGTAGCCAATGCACATGAATGCCTTTATTTGGTAAAATGTAAAAATAGTGAAATGTTTTGATAGGTGCTGTGCTGGCTTTGTGGATTTGCCCCCCAGCACCTGCTTCTGTGCAGAACTGTAAGTAAAAGAAATATCTGAACTCTGTGTTTGGATTGTTTTCTTGCACACGGGGTGAAAGGATCCATTTTGGGACAAGAGCTTTGCCATGGACACATTGATAAAAGATGCTGCTTTTCCTGCCATGCTCGCCTGTGCCTGCCCCATCTCGGGAGCCAGACGGGCGCAGGCAAAGCAGCAGAGACCTGAAACTCGGCGGCTGCGCGGTCGCTGTGGCCAAGACAATCCCACGTCAGCCACGAGAGCCTCTCTGGGAACAAGCAACAAATCCCAGAGGGCTCCTCTCCGAGCCGCTCCCCGAGTCCCTGTACCGAGAAGTTGTCGTGCAGGTGTTTGGGGAATCTCCTGGGGCTGTTTGGACCAGCTGTGTGGTGTTCCCAGTGCACACCCGGCAAGCTGAATTCCCCCACAGGGACAAGGGCGGCTGATCTGGAGGTGAACCCTGGTTCCATAAGGAATCATTTTTTGGGTCATTGTCCTGGTTGTGTGGCCAAGAGCATCATCACACAATGATGATGCACGATGTTCTCAAACATATGTGCACCAGTATGGTCACTTCAAGTAAAGAAATGCCACTTTTGGATAAAGTAATTTTGATGCAATATTCCATGCTGAATTAGCACACGGGAGATGCTATATACTTTCTCTTCATTATTTCTGGAACATGCATTATTTTAAAGGCTCAGGATGTCAGATTTACTATAGATAAAAGCCCCAACTGGTAAACCAGGTGGGCTTTCTCCTTCACAACCAGACATGGACCCAGCTTAGCTATGGAGTGGGATGTGGCTGCCCTTACTGCTGTGATCCTGAGAGGCAGCACTACAGAACACAGCACAACATCCTCCCTTTCTCCTTTCCCTTCCTGCCATCCTCCCACCCATTCCTGGGATAGATGATTTTGGATGATATTAGAACCTCTACTATCTCTGTTAAGGGATAGTCTTAAGTTAACTGCTGATATGAACACAACATCCATTTACGGGATATGACTACATGGAACAGTTGAATCTTCCAGGGCAGCAATACCTTTACATTTCTTGCTTTCTTTACAAGGTCATTGACTTTTTGAAACAACCCAAAAACCTGAACTCCTGACCAGAGGAATTGCCATGTAAATATCTGTAGTGTGATGAAATTCTCCAGTCTGTGTTGTAAAGCTCTCAGATGCGCAGGCTGAATTCCTGACTGCTAGGGGGTTAATTAAAATTCTACTTGTGAAGCTTGTGATTCTGCTTCATTTATTTGTCCTTCCATCCTTCCCCAAGGGCTCTCTGGTGCCATCACCAACAGCAGCTCTGGACACTCCTGCACCTCCAGTAAATCCAAAGCTCCCAGCAGTGTTCTGCACGCTCACACACAGCCCTGCACACTGACACACTGCCCTTAGGTCTGAGCAGGGACACGGAACATTGCTGCTGCCGTCAGAAATCATGAACTTCAGCAACTTCCCTCAAGAGTGCTCTCCTCCCTCTGCTCCACCCAGCATACCCCTAACATCCCTCCACCTCAGGTTCTGGCTCTCACCTCTGTGGAGTTCCATCCAGCTGATATCCCATTTTCCCTCCTTAAAAGGGAGTAATCTGCACCCCAATTCCTTGGACACGGTGCCTGGACCACCCAAACCCTGTCTAGGCTGTCACCAGTGCTGTACCAAGGGAAATTTCTCCAGGGTGCTGGAGATCAGGCTCAATGGTTCCTCAGCCTTGGTGTTGCACAGTTGCCACTGCTTGGAGGAGAGTTTCTGCCATTCCCCAGCACCCACACAAATTACCAAATGCTCTGCTTGCTCTGCTCCCTTCTCCCAGTGGAAGAAGCGTTCTTACCGAGCAAAGCCCAGTCCAGCAGTCCCTATCAGCTAGTTTGAAATAAAAAACCTGGCAGTCAGGAGTTGGCTGGCAGGACACAGCAGCTGCAGAACCCTCCTAGAAGCTTCCAGAATCAAATGGAAAGACATAAATAGTAAATAGAAAATTAAAAGTATAATTAAAAAAGTAAATTAAAAATATAGAGCAAGGCAGAGCTGTATGAGTGTTGTACAAGCACTAAATACCACTGACAGATCATTTTCTGTCTTTCTGCAGGTGAATAAAGATGGTCTGAAACTTTTTTCCCTGATAATTTGTAAGCAATACCTTAATTATTACACATACCTGTCTGGTTTTAATTGGCTCTCTCATACTGTGGGAATTTTGGTATGAATATTAATGGGCCTGGAGCCTAAGGTAGAGGGTTGCCAGCCAGTAGCAGTTTGCTTTTGAAGTAAAACAACCAGATTGGGACTTACATTACTTAGTTCTTCACCTTAGAGCAAGAAACCAATATTAAATCTTTAGTTTATCAGAAAGAGGAAAAACATTTTAACCATTTCCATTTCTCTCCAACTCAGATTTCCAGCAAAAATGTACCTGAAAGTTTGAAAGTTTGTGATAAAAATGGATTAAGATAAAATGGAGATAGGGAAACCAGTCATATGAAATAAATAAAGTTTATTACTTCTTCCTTGCAATTTTTTCTGCTATCAGAAATATCATAATGAGAAAATTCCCATGCAATCTTTCCTCTCCTAGCTTACAGTTTGTTTGCATTTTCTTGTCACACTGATGTTACCCCAGTGAGCATTTTTAGATGAATTCTCTTTTCCTATTTTTGTTTTTTTTTGACTAAGAGTTGTGTTCATTTTCATAATTACTGTAGCTAGATCAAAAGCTAACTTGGTCTGCTAATGTGTGTGTGGGGGTTTAGTCTTTTTATAAGAAAATTCAGATAATTAGTTTACTTGCTACTTTTATTATAACCTACTGTAATAACTCGAGGATTATCTGCACAACATAATTCCAAACTTGCTTCCTTTTTAACGTCATCTTCAAGTCAAGCTGAGTTCATTCTTGGATAGTTTAAATGACTTTTTCCCCTTGCAGCACTGTTTGTTAGTACGTGAGTGACCTCCAGTGGTATTCCTGAAAAAAATAAGAAGCCTCCTGCCTGGAATAGAATCAAGGAAAGCTGAGAACATCCAGAAATCTTGAATGCTTTACAGGTTGCTCCTGAGAACAGGACTTGTTCCTTTTGGAGACCCCAAACTCTTCTTCTCCTTTTGTTGGAGAAGAAAAAAAATCCACTCAATTGTTTTATTCCTCACATGTGACTTAAAACTGCAAAAATAGAAATATCTACGTTAGCAGAACTCTGCATATTCCTTGCACCAATATTAATGCTGGCGTAAGGAGAAAAACTTTGGAAAAATCAGGATCAGAACATTAATAGCATGTTTTATCTCACTTTTCAGAAGAATTTGTCTCAACTGTCTGTCCAATCTCTTCTGCCTAAAAGTAGTCCCAAACAATATAATATTTGATGTTAATTTCCTTTCAAAGGGTATGGAAGAAGTATTATTGTTATAAAAATTGCTGCTCTTCCTCCTCATCCCTCAATCACACCAGAGCTTATTTAGCCATAGAAATCTGAGGTTGTTTTCTCTCAGGGGGTCATCATAGATTAGCTTCACTGCAGGTCTTCATCAAAAGAATTTATGCTCTCACATTTTAAGATACAAGGAAAACATTCAGATTTTCAGGGCAGCATTAAAAGCATCTATTGAAGTCCATAACTTTGTAATGAAATGGATCCAGTGAAAGAAAACTGCAATGGAGTAAAGCAACAAATAATTTTAGAAGTTGCATAAAAAAGCCAACCAACAACTGAAAAACAACAACAAAAAACCAAAACCAAGAACAACAAAAAAACAAAAACTGAAAAAAGCCAAAGAAACCAAAACAAGAAACTGGAAAATATTTTCCTATTTCTTTTGCTTACCACAAAAATAACTTGGAAGACTCCAAGGATATTTTTTTCATTTCACATGTGTATAGTGATTAGTCTCATGCTGTGTACACACCACATTAGGAATTCTCTCTCTGCCCCAAGCACCAGATTGTACAACCAAGAAACCTTGTATGTTAAAGACATAACTTCAGCTCTGATCTTAAAAAGTGCTCAGAGCTAAAGCTGTACTCATGGGGTCCCCAGAAAGCCAAAATCAGGGTCCTTGTGAATAGAAGAGCTTGTCCTTGCCCTTCTATTATTAAGACTGAGAGAGTTTCAATGGATTCCTGAGTGTGCTGCCTGTTCCTTCTATTCATGTTCTTTCTGTTCAATTGGCTCAAACAGCAGACATGGAGAAGTCTTTATAACTTTAATACAGTATTTTGTGACTAAGCATTTGTCCTCACTTCCTTTGCACTGTGATGTCTGGATTAGAAACCACCACAAAAGAAAAGTTCCCAAACTCTTTTTTCAACATGCCCTGAAGTTTAATTCATTGCTTTCACTGAAGTAAAATTCCTTGGAGTGAGAATAATTCCTTTCTATTGAGAATAAAAGAAGAGCACAGTGGCACTTTGGTTCGAGCGTTTTAGGAATCTGCCTGTTAAGAATATTTAACTTGTCAATAGTGTTGTCCATGGACTGTGGGCATCTGAATAGATGCCAAGATTGGGTGGAGCAGTAAAATCCATCCTCTGTAAGAGACAGACAGACAGACACTTTCCCCAGCCATCATGTTCTTCTCCCCTCCTGTCACCTGCCACTAGGGAGCTGCACACACTCATTCAGGATAGGAGCTGGATGGACAATAACAGGATTAGACTGTCATTTCAGCAACATTATTCTGCAGACCAGAAGGACTGAAAAGCAAAAAGAACTATTTCATTGTTATGTTATACACAGTGGCACAGCAGCACAGGAAAGCTCTTTTCCTTAAAGAAAGGAGATGATGCTGTTAGAGAAATGAGATGGAGCTGTTCTTACAGGTTCTTTTTCACAACAGACTCACCCTGACAATACATCTGATGCCATTGGGTGAAGGGAGAGATCTCACTTGGTATTTTATTTTGGTATTTTAAAGGAAAACACAGATTCTTAAACCAAACTGGGGTTTGCAGACCCAATCAAGGATTAATGCATAAGAGCATTATGGAAAAAAAACCCATGTTATCTCCAGAAAGGTAGAAGAAAATCTGTAATGAAATTTAATATTACTAATTAATTAGAAATTACCAATCTTGTAAGTGGCTTTGCTGATTTTCTTGTACCATAGAGCCTTTTCTCAGCCAGACCTGTGAGTCACTGCCCTCCCTGCTGACTACAGAGGAGCCTGGCCACTGTCTTCAGAACTCAGAGCAAAATCATCCCTCACCACACCTGCCTCCCTTGGCTGACAGCAGTGTGTGCTGGGCTGAGATGTGGAAAAGCAACCAAGCCACAATCCTCCCAGCACTGCAGTGGCATCCTGCTTCCCCTGATTACGAAAAGGTTGTGGTGACATTTGGTGTTTTTCTCTTTTTTTGAGACTGCAGATGTAGCCACCTGTCTCCTGAGCTCGAGTCCTGTGCCCTCAGTCATTAAAGAGCTCCTGTCTTGGCCCTGGGACATTTGACTTTCACAGTAAAATTGCAGAACTGTCAGAAAACTGAGAGCTCAAGCAACTCCACCAGAGCTGGAAAGTCAGAATGAATCACTGCAGCTGCACAGCTGAGATAACAAAATCTCTACATTCACAGCTAAAGGTGCTTGTCAGACACTTCTCAGCCCCAAAGCCAGAGTGTTGGATGGGCTCTTCTGCATGCCCTGATGGCTAATGGCACGCAGGCAGATGTCACATAGGAGCAGGTAGTGAGGAGTGAAAATGAAAACATTTTTAGTCATGTTCTGAGAGAAACATTTTCATTTTTCCTTTCATTGAAAGAAACATTGTACTTTCCTGGAAGAAGTTATCTGATAACCAGAAAGGAAAAGCAGGAGAAAAAACACACAGTGGAAAGGCATGTTCCTGTTTGTGCATAAAATTTCAGGGCTGCTTAATTAATTTCCCTTAATTAAACACACTGCCTAGAGAAGAGCTGCAGAAACCTTTCAGGTCACCATTAATAAATTTGGCACAAAGCAAAGCTGTTGTGGGGCAAGTGCCACCTCTGGAAGGGTTCAGGGTTAAAGTTGCTCATATCAGTTTTGTCACCAGTACAGTAACACAGGGCATCTTTCTTTGTCCCAGAAACAACAATCAGTTGATTTCCCTTCAAAAAGGAATACTTTAGACCCTTTGGCAATATGCATTGCTGGAGAATTGCTGGATGAGAAGCTTGTGTGACAGAAAAGGGACTCCCTTCATAGAAGAGGTAAACACAGAGTCAGTGTGGTATTTGCTCTCGCAGAACTGATGGAGTGAACAGGAAACACAGTGGCTTTAGCAAGAGCTGGTCCCCTCTTTTGGTAGGAGTTGATTTTTTTTCAGTCCCAGTTTTTCTGTTGTCTGAAAATATCAAAGTGACTGAAGAAGAGAAAAAACAAAAAGGGAATTCTTGCTGGATGCAGTTTGGTCTTAAAAACATGACATTATTTAATTTCAGTGCCTCTTGGAGTGGAATATCAGGTAGTTATATCCCTATTTATTAAACATTTGTACACTCAGGGAAAGTTAAAAGGTACTTTCCTCACTACCACCAGAAGTGTTATTTCTCACTTGAATGCTGTTTCATGAGTTCATTCTTCGCAGTCACCAAAATAAAAACAAAATCCAGGCACCAAACTCGGGAAGTGTTTTTCTGTGCTTTGACAACTCAGAGAGGGCATTTCCCACCCTCTGTGTGTTTTCTGGATGAATCATTGCACTGTGATGAACCATAACCTGCCTTCGGCTCCTTTTTGACAACTGCAAAGGCAGTGATGACCTTTTAATCTTCCATGATAGTATTTCTCCAGTTAAATGCTGCGTTTGCTCCATGAGTTAATGTCTTCACTGGTGGGTTGGCCATCTTCCATTTGTTCTCCTCTCTCTGTTCTTCACAGAAACACATGCCCAGGGAAGGGATCTGGGAAGGAAGTTACCAGCAGGGTCATTGCTTTGACATGAACGGATGCTTTGCTACAGAAAAGAGCAGCCCCTGATATTCTGTCACTGCTGAAGTCAACAAAAACCAGGCTGGAAGCCCGAGAGGTGAAAGCTGAACTTGTGTTATCACTCCACATTCATACCTGGTCAACCTGTTCCTGTGCCTCACCCTCCCCCACAGTAAAGAATTTCTTCCTGGTATCCACTCTAAGCCTACTCTCTGTCAGTTTGAAGCCATTTCCCCCTGTCCTGTAACTCCAGGCTCTTGTAAAGTTTATCTCCATCTTTCTTATAGGCTCCCTTTTAAATTAGGCTGCAATTAGGTCACCCCAAAGCCTTCTTTTTCCACTTTAAAAGGAAAGAGACCAGTTCCAAGTGGAGAGGTTTCAAAATGTGCCTCTTGTCTGTAGGTGTTATGTGGTATTGACTTTCCACATGAAAATCTTCTCCAAAGACTCAGCTGCCAGTCACATTCAAAGCTCCCAGAATAAAATCCTTCTCTTTACCTCCAGTGCTTTGCTAAAAGTGCGTGAGATTGCCTTTGGAACGAGAGAGCTGATGTCACTGGTGTTGGCATGCTGTTACACACCTCTTGCTGCATAAGCAGTCTCCTTATTAAAACATAGTGAGACAACCCAAAGGCTTCCTGATGAAACAAAATCCTCTTACCTTCCTCACCATCTGGGCAAAGTCTCTGCTGTCTCTGCTGGGGAGCCCTGTGAGCGCTCGGGTGAGAGATGCCAAGGAGGAGCCCTGGCCCACAATGAGGATGACACCTGGCACAGCAGGAAAAGCAAAGAACTGTGGTAAAGGAGCTGCAGCACTGCCACGTTCCCTGTCAGCAGATGGGGATGAGGTGGCTTTGGGGATGTTCACCTTTGCAGACCTTTTCGATAATGTGGCAGAGCATATTGTGATGGGCAGAAAATACCTGGTGTGTTGAGCGTGCCAACTACTGACAGAAGGCATTTACAAGGAGAGCTTTCCAGAAAAGTGTATTATCTTTTGCTGAGATAGAAAGACCAAGAAAAGCATATACTTCTGCAATTTAGTACTCTACCATCTCAGTTTTATTGTACTTTGTTCATTTTTATCTCATAAATTGCATGTATGTTACTTCAGTGTAGCCCAGGACAAGCACTGAGTCTACCTTGAGCTCTTTGCAATGCCAACAGCTCACGTTAAATGTGTTTCTGTTGGCAAATCTCTGCCAGCTCCTGTTACTGCAAGTGTCTGACAGAATATTCAAAGACCTGAAAACTCTACCTTTGCTGGGGCAGTCACTGATGATCTGTTTTATAACTGCAGAGCTTCTGCTGACATAGTCTTCATAACTTTCTGATGGCACCAGAGAAGAGAGTGGGAAGTTACCCCTGACAATAAAATTACAGATATATGTTAATCTAGATGAACACACTCTTAGCAGCATTGAATGACTACACCAGAGAAAAGGCACTTAGTTAAAAGGTTTATCCACTGACTTGGCTGACACATTGTTACCTCTGCTTGTCTGAAGCATTAGCTTCTCTCTGAGTAATTTCCATTAAATCTCACAGCTAAGTCTCCTCATAGCTCATAAAGCACCAGATGGAGGGAAAACCAGGCTTCAATAAAACTTGTAGTTTACAGTGGAGATTATTTAAAGCAGGATTTATGCCTAAGAAAAGCTTTGAGCAATTCTGCCAGCAAGGACCACTGCCCAGACATGGGCTACAGAGCTGTCTGGGTTTTCCAGTCCTGAGTTCAAACAAAGGAGAGACACTCATGATGTGAATGGTTGCAAGATTTGGTACCTCAGCATTAATCTTCTCAAAAAACCCAGTTAATAAAAATCTAAAATAAAAATCTCTGAATGAGGCTTATCTGCACTGCTGGTCAAATGGATAGTAAAGACTTCCACTGCTGGAGTTAAAAAAAGGTGTTTCCAGGGGCAATAATCACAATGCATCATTCCAAAGTATCTGAGCACTCATGCTGAGACCAGGAATTCTTTCTTTTATATACCAGTGCTTTTCAGGCACCCCTAAAAAATAAGAGCCTGATTTTCACCCTGCTGTGAATCAGGGCAGTGTCAGAGGTCTGGGGGGGCTTGGGTGATGGACAACATTTGCAGTGGTTGAATATGGTAAAACCAGACCCTGCTGTCCAACGAGCTCAGCTG
This sequence comes from Poecile atricapillus, assembly GCF_030490865.1. Taxonomy (NCBI): domain Eukaryota; kingdom Metazoa; phylum Chordata; class Aves; order Passeriformes; family Paridae; genus Poecile; species Poecile atricapillus. The sequence goes on along the minus strand of NC_081249.1, from coordinate 5,079,250 downwards.
GAGACAATGAATGGACAATGAATTTTGTTGTGCTGATGCTTAATATTACATCTGGTTTTTACTGATACCCTTTGCTGGTGATTCTTCAAGTGATTCTCAAACACTCATTTATAACACCTGGCACCCAAGGATTTTTTTAACCCTGCATATGATGGGAAGAAACTGGCATTCTATATGCAAGTTTATAGTTCATCCACCCTGTTTTTGCCTGGATCTGAGTGGGCTGTGAGGGGCCTAAACACTGCAGTTAACATTGCCCTAGAGATTCCCCTCTGAACCTCCCACTGTGGTGTATTTGCAGAGTTTCTTTTGAGGCAAGTGATTTTGTACCAAAAAAACCCTAGAGAATACAGTCTGCTAGTGAAAAACACACCAGAAAGACCTGTGCTCCAAAAAAAAGAAGGATTTTTGAGTCTTTATGCAGTCTCTAACAAAGATACATCCTTGGCTGTAAGGAATGCATTAAGACATGAGATGTTTCCTTTCCCCCTTTCTTGAATAGATGGGAAATCCCAGAGACAGCTGAGTAATTTCCTGGATCTGGCTGTGCACTGCAAACAGCGAGCAGCCTGGTTTGTGAACGAGATGAGGAGCTAGATTGAATTGGAGGTTTATCATTTCCTGCCGGGCTGTGGTTTGCAAGTGCTCAGAAAAGGCATCGACCCTCACCCCACCAAGTTATGAGGGCTCCAAAAAGCCCTTGCTGAGCACAGTATGAATCTTTGAGCAACTTCAAACAGTGCCAGAAGCATCAATTAAAGTGAAAGGCTCTTATCTTGCCTGTCCCCAAAACCTCTTGCTGCTGCTCTGCCAAGGGCTGACTGACCTTACATAACGTCACATTTCTTTGTCACTGGAAATCAGGTTATTCTTCCCATTTCTAAAGTGTTTTGCACATGAACCAAAGGTAAAAGCAATGTCAAGGCAGCACCAGAGAAGGGCTGGTCCTATGTACAAAACCTTTGTGCTAGTGCACCCATGTGCTGGTGACAGCATATCTTATTTTTGTATCCTATTTTGATCTGAATTCGATCTGAATCACCCAATCTTTGCAGTGTTTGTAATGATTTATGACACATAAAAGGACAAGATATCTCAGGGAAAAAAGCCACAGCTTCATCAGCCAGACACAGAGCAGTTACCTGTAACTTGTGTCTATGTCATAAGATGCCTCCACCAGTTCTGCCACAGTCATGAAGTTAGGGATTGCTCTGCTTGCTTCCCACTTGGTCCATTCAAACAGTCCTGGTTCCACCCTGATTTTGACTTTTTGATTTAATTTAAGCCCTGTAAGAACAAGAACTATATCTTACAAAAAAGGTACACTCAAAGTGCTATATTCAGTCTTTACAGTCTGCCTTGTTTGCTGTTGTACTTTCATTAATGAAAACAAATTACTTATTATCAACCAATTGATTAAAGGAAACCATCATTATATTCTTATCTAAATAACATAAAGGGACTACAAATTATTATCATCATTATCATAATCATGATTTTTGAAGCTCTCCTGTGATGCTCTGTTAGAAGGAAAAAACTCAGTTTTGCAATGTTGCAATCTGAATAAACTTCAGAAAGGAAACGTTTTTACCATTTTTTTATAACATTTTGCTCAGTGTTCCTCAGTGGGGCAGCAAATTGTCCAAATTGTCCAGTTCTAGAAATGGAATTGTCTTGTCAAAAGAAATGTTACTTTTTAAGTATTCTCAAGAGGGGTTACTAAGGAGCAATGAATGTATTCTGATGTAAACATGGTATTGAGCTGTGAACTTGTTGAAAGGAACAGGAGATGAAAAAAGAAGAGAGGGAGAGGAAAGGAAGGGAAAGATGTTCTGCAATATGAAGGATTAAAAAATAGTTTGGCTTGCAAAAGAAAGCATGGAAGCATCTGATTGACATTCAGATCCTTCAGAGCTCTGGAAACCTCTGATATTTGGGTCAAAATATTTTCTGGAAGAGGTGGCAGTGGTGATTTGATGAAAAGCTACTAATGTTGAATTCAAGCAGATAAGAAACAACTCTGTTTCATATAAAATTCTATTCTGTTCTAACTAGGAAGGACCAGAGTTATTGTGATACATCCCACAGAACATGCACACACCAGCAGGTTTGTTTGCTGCCTGCATTACCACCTAGTCACAACCACCTCGCCTTCCCTGCCTAAAGAAAACCACAAATAACCACAGAGTCGTACATCTTCCTAATTGCTCATGTCAGAGACTTCACAGAAGTTTGGTGAAGATGTTTCCAGTGTGGCAGAAGCACCTGGCAGGTTTTGCTGCCTTACCCTGCAGTATGTGCTGAGCTGTCTGCACGCAGCACAGGGCGGGGGATGAGTACACGTAGCTGACTGTCACCTCCTGGTCCAGCAGAGCTTCCCCTGGATGGCAACAGCAAAGTGTGACAGATGAGAAATGACTACAAACCACTTTCTGCAAAAAAACAGCTCAGAGCTTTGCAATTTCATCAACACAGGATACATTGACAGTCCCTTTCTATTCATTTTTTATCCCACTATCTGCTGATTGAGCTCATTAGAAAGCTCATTCTGGTGGAAACATCAATTCTAAAATGAGTGTTGGAAAGATAATTACAGAAGATTCACCCCAAACCTGCAAACAGCAGTTAGGCATTTGGCTATCTCCATATATCTGAGCCATAAGAGACAAACATTTGCAGCAGACCAGCACTGTCACAGTCATGCATCTCGCTCAGGGAGCACAAACAATTCCAACTGGTGAGTGAATCGAGTCACCCACACCACCCATCCTCCTCCTGCAGGGAGGTGACCACTCTGCTGACCATGGAGCTGCTTCCTCTGGCCAGCCCCTTCACTCCTCACTGCCCACTCAGGGACAGCTGCATAAGACATTAATCCCTTGCAGACAAGCAGCAGAGCACAGGTAGTGTTCTGGCTTCTTCCTTCTGATTTTCTCTGCCAGGAGTTGGCAGAGGGGGGTCTCAAAGACAAATAACCAGCTGTGTTTTCTCTATTTTACAATTTAAGATCTTGTAGCTGTTGCCCACAGAGAATTGTGGCCACAGTGAGTGCTGATAGGAAATTGTTCTGCTGCAAAGCCAGCATGAGCTTTGGCAGGTGATGACAGCCTGCTTCCCAAACCCTTCCATTTGCAGGAGGATAATATCCAGCTTACCTATAAGCCTTGACTGGAAAATACCACAGCAAGATAATGGAGGATCACATTCAAACTGCTTCATGCTGTCTTTCTGCCTCGGCAGGGAGGAGGGGAAGTTCAGATCTGCTCTGTAGTATTTCACTGAAACAAGGCAGGACATTTTGCTGTGGCACAAGGGAGGCAGCAGCTGTGTTATGTTTGTTTTACAGTCAGTGTCTCACTGATGAAAACCAGACGGTGCTGTTACCTTAAGGGGTCATGTTTTAAGGTTACAATACTGGCTTGGGAAATCATCTGTCCTGACAGAATAGTTCCCTCATCTTCAAGCTCAGAAGGAGCAAATGGGGAGGAGGAGAGAAAGAACAGGAAATCAGGAGAATTTGGCTTTGTGGGACTCAAGAGAAACGAAAATTGATTCCCTATCTATATTCTTTTACAGTTGCCAAAATGACCAAAAAAACCCATTTCCAGTGAATCAAAATGAAACCAATGCATGGATCATGCAGCAATAAGGTACCTCTCTCCTTATCTGGTGTGAATTCCTTGCACTAAATAAAGGGACTCTCCAGCATAGCAAGGGAGACTTTCAGCATAAAGCTCTCACTTGTGAATTTGTGAATTTCTTGTTCCCCTCCTTCCTCCTGACACACACATTTCCCTGTTTTGGGTCAGTTTTCTTCACCTGAAAACACACCTTTTTTTTTGAGAGAGAGAGGAAATTAGGTCAGTGCTGACATTTTATTTCCACCACAGATTCCCCAGACTGCTGATGGAGTGTGACTGATCAAGAGCCTGTGATTCTGACTCAGGCACAGAAAGGTGGAGGGGTCTGACAGCCATCACCTCGCATAGTGAGAGGTGACGAGTGTGTTCCTGTGATTTGTTCACATACCAGTGAGACACAAGAGCTTGGTTTACCTGCAGAATTTAGTGAGCATAAACGTGAAGGACTTTAGGACATTGTAACCTGCTTATGTGCGGGTCAAAGCAGTGCCTGGCTTGCGCTGTTATCACTCCAAAGACTAAATCTCTTCTACCGTTACTGGGGTTGATTTGGTTTGGTCCTGGTTTTTGAAGATCCTCCCGTTACTTTACTCACCATCTGCAGTCAGGCACTGCTGAAGCCAAGATTTGCCAAAGACCTGATCCACTCTTTCCCCGTGGCTCATCACCAGCACCGCTCTCCGCAGGGCGGCGTTCTGAGACAGCAGGGAAAAGGGAGTTTCACAAGGATGTTATCTATAACCTGCAGGGAAAGTCTGGATTCCTGGAGAAGAGACACTGTAACAGACACCTGTCCTTAGGACAGTGATAAACCTGACTGGCTCTCCACTAAAGGCAGATGAAAGAGAATCATAAAATCATTAAGGATCACTTTGGGATTATTGAGTCCAACCTTTGGCTGATCAGCACGTTGTCAACTCAGCCACAGCACCGAGTGCCACATCCAGTTGTTTCTGGTACACTTCCAGGTTTGGTGACTCGACACCTCCCTGGGAAGTCTGTTCAATACTTGTCCATCCTTTCAGTGGAAAAATTCTTCCTGATATCCAGCCTGAGCCTCCCTTGGTGTGATTTAAGGCCACTTCCTCTTGTCCTGTTAAAGGTCACATCCCTGACCCTCATGGGCTGCAGGTTCTATTTCTGTTTTAGCACTAGTGAAAGACACTGCTGGTGACAGATCTTTTAATCTCAGTATGGATATAACTTTATATAACTTTAATTTATATCATATGGTTGATATAAACAAAAACCAGAAAACTAGCTAAGATCTGACTGGCAAAACCCTTTTCTACACCAGGACTAATGCAAAGATTTTCTTTCTTTTCCAAGTGAAAATACTACTTCTACATTTTCATAACAGTGTGGCCAAATCAACAGTGTACCCAGATCTCCTACAAGGCCACTGTTTTTCATTTAGACTGCATGGGATTACAAATAAGCTTGAAGTAATTTGGGGTTAGTATGCAATGCACATTAAATACAAATGAGAAGAAGATAAGGAGAAACAGGTCAAAGGTTTTAAAACTTTAAAACAGCATTACTGCTGCAGCACTGAGTGAAGTGCTCTGCATCTTCAGCAACAGAGAAGGGAACTCTTAAGAAGTGTTTTGAGGTTCATATTCATGCATTCTGTTAAATACTTGCACTTCTGCCATGAAACACCCATCAACTGCCACAAGATCAGAGTATAAACCCAAGGTCTTGTGGTCTTCCTCTTCTGCTTCAGGGGAGCACAGAGGCCAGGGAAAGTCTAGACTGGAGATGTGCCCATCTGCAAAACTTGTGTCTCAGGCCAAGCCTTGGCTCTGCCACAGATCTGACCTGGATAAGAGAGGCCAAGAGCCAGAGGAAGGATGTGTGACTTGTTCAGAAAGTTCTTACAGTCATATACATGGTGTCCTGGAGGTCCCAGGATGGAAGTTCCCTCAAGGTGCCCTCAGTTTCTCTGATGTTAGCACAAACCAGCCCAGGGTTATTGCCCAGCACAGCAAGAAGAAAGGCTGTGGGGGCCAGCAAGCTAAAGGGGTTTCTGAGGCATGTCTGTGCTGAAAGTGCATTTTGGCATCTCTGACAGAGCCAAAAAGGCAATGTTGGGACAAATGTGCTGTAGGAAAAAATCAGAGTCCTTATTTGTTTTGCTCTTCCTACCAGAAGACCAGTGGACACAGGAAAAATTGATACCTGTTGATTTTGAACCTGTGTGAAAAATGTGATCCTACCAGTGCTGTTAACCACTCCAGCTAGCTGTTCTGTGCAGTTATCTGCATGAGCTACATATCTGAAAATAAAGAAGAAAATGGAACATTTAAATGTGATCTGGAGCGGTGGAAACCTCCAAGACAACCTCCATAGAAAGTGGACATAAGATCAGCCATGAACAGTGAGCCTAATTCTGATTTAGTTCCACTGCCTGAAGCCATGTGGAAGTCAGGGCAGGCTGTGCCTGTGTCTCACCTGTCAGACTTGTCTCCATACCCACTGAGGCTGTGCTCAGAGAAACCTGAGCAAAGAACTCATGTGTTTTGCTATTATGACAGGAATAGGGAAAGATTAATGAAAGACAAGAGTGATATGCATCATATACATTACAAAAAAATCTGATATTATACAATACAGTATGAGCATGTATGTAAAGATAAACATACAACATAATAATTAAAATGGTATAAATGTACAACAAAACTATGAAAACATGAGGGAGGAAAATGAGAACACTAAATTTACTAAATGCCATTAATTAATTAGCATATCTGCCAAAGCATGTGGCAAAGATAAGAAATGGAAAAAACAATTACCTGAAGAGAAAGAACATTGGTTACACTCCTTGAGATGCTGAGATTATGGGCTTCCCCATTCAGCTTTAAATTGGGTTCCTTTCCAGCTTTGGTGAGGGGTCTCGAAGCTGTGTTAAAAACATATTCCCTGTAGAAAAAGCAGAAGCAGCACACACACACAAATATACAGGCACACACACAAATAGAAGAGACTTTTGAGTCATGATACTGTTTACAGGATCAGCAAGTCAGGATTTGTGTTCCATTCAATACTTTTTGCACACTTTCAATCTACCTCATCACTTTGCTGTTCATTTGGAATATGCCCCATAAAAATGAGGTTAAAATATTAGAAATTGATGGTGTATATTGAATGTAACCCTGCTAAAGTGGGACCTTCAAGCAGGAAATACTACCTAGTGGCCTCCTCCCTTTCTCTGAGACATCAAGAAGTGCACCAAAACTTCCCAGCTTAGAAAAATCAGCTCTAATCTACAAGTAGCATCAGCTGTGCTGCAGAATGTCAGCTGCAGAATGAAGTGCAGGAAGCCAGACAGGTGCCTTCTGATGCAGAGCACATCAACAAGATAAGGGTGGTGCCAAGGTGGTGGAGCAACCTTTGTGTGGTTTCGTTTCAAGCTAACTTTGCAAGCCCTTGAAATGAGAAAAGAAGAAGAGACCAGAGAGCCAGGCTGAAGGCTGAGCCTGCCCTGGCAGAATCTGCTCTTTCAAAATTCATTAGGGCATTCAGGTTCCTCAAGAGCGAACAGGGGTCATCTCTCGAGCACCTGGGCTTAGGAACTCTGTGTGTCTGCAGGTGCCTGTCCTGTCTCTTTTCTCTCAGAAGACATCCCAGCATCCCACCCAGACCTTCAGGATTCCCCCTCTGCCCCCAGCTCCCGGCAAGGGGGAGCTGCCACAGCTCCTGAGCAGGAAAGCAAGGCCCATGGAACACCAAGGTACCTGTGCTTGACCCAGGTGTCTGACTCGTGGGCTTTCTCGGTGTAGTTTTCTGGGAGGAAGCCCCTGCAGCCGGTGCGGTGCGAGGTGCCGATCACCCAGCCCTCGCTCACGTCGCTCTGCTGCCGTGGGTCCACGTAGATCAAATCCCCAGCGTTGATCAGGAGCTCGTCAATGTTCTGGGGCTTGTACTGGAAGAGGGCCCTCAGCCTCTGGGGGGACACACAGCAGGGTCAGGATGTTCCTGTGCTGCTCAGGGGATGGTTGTTTGCCTCTCCTGGACACAGAACCATTCTGTTTTCCACTCTGCAGCCTGCTCCTTAGCAGCATTTTGGCAGAGGAAAAGGACACTACCACACTTACAATATGTGTAAAAGCAGGCACTTGGTTTTCACAAAAATACTTTTTTCCCCTCTGTAACTGGTACAGATGTATTTGAAAGTGAACATAGATCCGACCTATTTTTGTGCTTGCTTGTAGCTCTCCTGAGTGTGACTAAAATCCAATATGAGACTTGAGACAAAGTGATTTACTGCTCTGAAAAAAAGCTGTTGAACAATCCATAATTAAAATTTGGAAATGAGAACTGAATGAACGTTGACTGGCTTCAACTAAGAGTTTGCTAAGCAGAAAATGAGCAGCGAGAACTGACCCCTGCTCACTGCTGCAGTTTTCATCATGGCAGGAACAATCAAGAAAACTAATTTTGTTGAAGGGAATTTTGCTGCAAAACTGTAAACTGAAAAATCCTAGAAAATATTGAAGGATCATGATTTCCTGTCTCTTGTTGTCTCATGTCATGGTAAGATTAATTTTTTTTCTGCTGGGGTTTGGAATTAGATTTTGAGACATGCAGGACAAGCAATCTACCAAAATAAAGGTATAATCTACTGATTTAGGAGAAAATGGTGCTGGAAACAACCCTGCACTTTGAAATACTGTGCTGAGCAGGCAGAGATTTTCTTAAGGATGGAAAAGGCAAAATGACTGTAGCAAAGAAAATTAAAGGCTCAGGAAATGAAATAAATCTGATTCCAGTACCTGGTAATGCACAAAACGCATGTCCCGTGAATAGAGAGCAGCCACCCACTGGCAAGGCTCCCCTGGGTTAATGCATTTGGCCAATTGTTCCAAAGTCTTCTGATGGTGAGGATAAAACCTGTGGGCCAAGGTAAGGTGGAACTGCTTCAAGGAGGGCTTCACGTGGCAGTCTAGGGATGAAACAATCACATCACAACACAGAAACAAAGGTTGTTTAAAGCTCCCCTTGTTTTATCCTACACAATTTGCATGATGCAGGAAATACCATAGTAACTAGTGGTAGAGTAGATCGACTGAGTAATGGTTTTGAAGGGTGTCATGGTTTTAATTAACACCAAAATTATTCACAAATGTGGACTGGGTTTGCTTCCTGGCTTCACCCCTGAGGAAATGAGGAAATGATCATGGTTTGATTCCTCTCCCAGCCTGAGATGTACTGAACGCGTTTCTCCCAGACAAAGCAGCGGTGGGGCTGTGCCCCTGCAGTCTCCACTGGTGATGCAGTTTTGGAAAAGGTTTTGGAAAAGGTATTAGGCATTATTCCTAGGGATGCAGCCAGGCCTTCAAGCTGGGCCACAGCACCATGAGGGTGGAGACGTGGGGAGTGTTGTGTCCCTGAGCAATCACCTGCCCAGTTGTACACAGGATCAATTCAGCTTCCAGGCAAAAAGTGCTGTGTCTTCAAAGACTAAAACACATTCCTCTAGCTACTCTGCTTGCAAATCTGTAGGAGAAAAGGCTGGCTGCTGGCAGGAGAACATCTGAGCTCCCCTGGAGACACAGGGAATGTTTTCAGTACTGTGGCTACGCATTTGTGCTACAACCCACCCCTTTTCCCTCTGGTGTTGGTCCTACCTGCCAGGGCTGAAGCCTCTGATGAGAACGCCACAGCAAACTCTTTGAGGACATTTGCCTGGATATCATCAATGAAGAAGCCAAGGTAGCTGGGAGATGCATGTAGTGTTAGGGAAATGGATGGTGGAAAGCTCTGGGAAAAGCTGTCACCAACTTGCTTTAAGATGTCATACAGTAATTCCACTTTCTGGTCTTCACACTGAAAGAAAACAGAGGAGCAGCCTTTAGCCAGCAGCTCGCAGCCAGTGTTGTAGCCTCTGTCATACAGCACTGCCAGAAAACTGTGGGGCTATAAACTTCCTGAGAAACACAAAATACCTAGGAATTTGCCTGAAATTCCTGGCATTAAACCCAGCAGTATTTTGCAGCTGGATCAGCACAGTCCTGGTTCTGTAACAGGAGATGGAGCCTTCAACCCAAGGTGTATCTAGCCTGGGTAGGAAAAAGCCAAAATATTTTACCATCTGTCAGGTGTGCAGTAACCAGTCTGAAATAAGACAGGGATCCTGATTTCCCTCTTTGATTTTAAGTAGGAATTTGTGTTATTGTTATCCTACAGTCCTTTCCTGAGATGTGCAAGGTGAGGGCTGCAATGCAGTCATCTCTTCCAGACAGGCCTTTAAACTTGATGCCTCCCAAGAGCATGGCATTCATAATTAATTAATGAATTTTGTTCTGTATAATTATGTTTAATGGTGACAGAGAACCACTCAGTATTTTGCAACAAAATACTCTTATTTTCACTGTCCCTGCTTTTTTGGCATGGTTGTGATGACCCACCCTTAGGGGGAAGGAAGCACTTAATGGTTTAATATAGAAGTATGATGAACAAAGTAATTTTTGTCCAGCTGCTCTAGCCCAAGCCTGTTTCAGCACATCCCAAATACAGCTGATGTCTGTGTGTTGCACCATCAACATGCTAAAACTGGATTCCAGGAGGCTCCAGAGTTTTTCCAGACCAGTCAAGTGCTGGACTTCACAAAAGATTTCACAGAATTTTCAGCTCAAATAAAAAGAGTAAAATGTGGGCCATGCCACCACAGCAGAGACCTGCTGATGGGGTTCTCTAGGAAGGCAGAGCTTTTCCTGAGATTCCCACAGGCTTGCACCAAAGCTGCCTGCATCCCATGATAACACTGTCCCTGCTGCACAGCTGGCTGATGGCTGGGAAGGTTTATCATCCTAAATCCATGCAGCATGGAAGCCTGACAGCAGCTGGACCGCACAGGGCTGCTCTAGATGGATCAGCTACCCCGAAACACCCCCCTCAAACATTAACTGCCATCACTCAGACATTAATCAGCGTGCCTGGACCTGGGTCGTGTCATTTGACCACCAGCAAGTTCTGGTGTCAGACAACAGCAGATGGCCCAGTTTCACCAGCTATCACCCAGCTGAAATGTGACCCTTGCACTCCCCTTGCCTCACCGTGAAGAAGTCACAGAGGGTGACGTGTGGGAAAACCTCGTGGGCTCTGTTCTTCCCGCACTGGCGCTTGCTCTCCTGCCAGAAGTCCTGCAGGCGGCTGTGCAGGCGGCCCGTGGGACACAAGTAAAGGGCGTATTCCTGAGGGATTGGGTCATCCAGGGAAGGGTCATTGCAGTGGGAATGCAACCTGGAATCAAGAGCACAACACCGAGACTGAGTGTGTGCACCGCCGGCTCTTGCTTCGTGTGGCTGAAAGCCTCCACAGCAGAGATCAGATAAAGGAAATGCAATTTTATTATTTTCTTCCAAGTGAGAAGCTGAAATAAAAGCTCTTTTTCCTCTCTGAAGCATATATATATATATATATAATATATATATAAATATATATAAAAATGTAAGTATATGTACAAATAAAATATATATATTTATATATTTATATATATATAATATATACCCATAATATATACATAAAATAATGGAGAAATTATTTTTAAATTAAAAAGCTCTTTTTCCTCTCTGAAGCATATATATATATCTATAATATATATATATATAAATGTAAGTATATGTACAAATAATATATATATATTTATATATTTTTATAGATATATAATATATACCCATAATATATACATAAAATAATGGAGAAATTATTTTTAAATTAAAAAGCTCTTTTTCCTCTCTGAAGCATATATATATCTATAATATATATATGAATATATATAAAAATGTAAGTATATGTACAAATAAAATATATATATTTATATATTTTTATAGATATATAATACATACCCATAATATATACATAAAATAATGGAGAAATTATTTTTAAATTAAAAAGCTCTTTTTCCTCTCTGAAGCATATATATATATCTATAGTATATACATAAATATATATAAAAATCTAAGTATACATACAAATAAAAAATATATATTTATATATATTTTATATATATATAATATATACCCATAATATATACGTAAAATAATGGAGAAATTATTTTTCTGCTTATTTTTGGAGTACTTTACATTTCATTATGTGCCTTCACTTCTATCAGTATCTGAAAATGAGAGAAAACAAAAAATACCTTTTTAGGGTTTTGTTTTCCTCCCCCCCCTCCATTCCACTTTTTCATAACTGGAAACAAAGGACTGGAGGAGGAAAAAGGCAATGGGTGGAACATGTTGAAGAATGACATAATTGAAACTAGCTGAAATTGTAAAAAGCCCTCAAAAAGAGCCTTTTTATTCATCCCTAAGAAAAGCAAGCAAGACAAGTCAGAAGTGCACAAGGAAAGGTCAGAAGCTCAGATGCTGTGTGATGATGTTGTTCATCGTGTCTCTCACATGCTGTATGTTTGTCTTTGCAGCTGTTGGATTGGGAGTGGTTGTTGGGAAGTGTGGCAGCATCACTGAAAATTATTTGGAAAGAACAAGCCATTCTCAAATGCCTCTTCTGGATTTTCACAAAAGAAAAGAAAACAGAAGAAAAAAGCAACTGAACCAAGGAAAAAAAATTAAAAAACCAAAACAAAACCCAAAAGAAAGTGCAAGGAAAGACTGTATTTAATGTGAAGGTGAATTAAAACAACAAAAAATGATCAGTTACCAGTACATGAATGAGATATAAACACACTGTGAGACTCGTGATAGGGAGGAGAAAACTTCGTGGCATTCAAAACTGAGAAGTGATTTTAATTATTATTTATATTTATTTAATATTTATTATTATTATTATTTATATTTCACTATAATTTTTATTATTGTAATAATACCTCCCTCTGACCATTCAGCCTTTTACCTTTCTTTGTGGTGGGTCTTTCTGTTCCCCTTAAGCTGTTGTTTCTGCATGTGTTAAGTGCAGTCATGAGTTTACAAAAATTTTCCCTGTTTCTTTGTTCTTTTCTCTCAGGAGGCTTAGAGCTGAGGAGGATTTTCTGACCAGACCCATGAACTGACTAATCAGTAAAAGTAGCTGCAAGTTACCTTGTGTCCCAGAATAAGTACAAATATTTCACTCTCTGAGTGAAATAAATGGAAAAAAAATCTTAAATTCAGGTTTGTTTTCTTTTTTTAGGACAGCTAACTTCAAATTCAGTGACAGGATGAGAACATCAAAAAGGATTTTTAAGCAGGTTTAATGTGAAGGCACACCTTAGAAATCACAGGTACTTACCATTTTACTGCATCTTCTATTGTCTTTTGTCCAGTAGCAACCAAGGCTTTTTGCCTAGAAAAAGCACAAAATTGGATCTTCAGAATACCAGAAAGAAAGCTTTTATAAAGTAAAAGCATTTAGTTACTATGGTCATCAAGTCTATTTTCCAGCACAGGCAGGACCTTTAGCAAGAAGATTTTTCCTAGCAAGTGTTATTGGTCTTGAAACCTTCCAGATAACTTTTTCCTCACTGCAAGTCTTTAATTCCTGGAAGATTGGTAACCTGTCCTCCCCTTCCTTTGTGTTCTGGAGGTGTTTCCTTAATATGAATTTCCTTGGGGTTAGATGAACCATCCATCCAAGCACTTTAAGAACAAGTTTTTCTTGGTTCTTAGCAAAAAGGTTTTGATTCAAGATGCCAGGGCCAAGGCAAACATTAAAACTAAGCAAAACATGCTTATATTGGGGTTTGAAATCTGGATTGAGGATCCCTCACAGCCAGCAGAGAGCCAGATCTAATCCAGCAGCTCAGTCCAAGCTGAGGGACAAAATCTCTCATTTCTCTCTGTTAACGCAACTTCCACTCTCTGGGCTGGGATTTGATTCACATTTCCTTTTCTAACTAGAGCTTTCAAAAGGCCAGCCATGTGTTTCACATGAGCAAATCTTTGTGCCTAAATACTGGGTGATGGGGGAAGGATTCCAGTGTTCAAGCAGCAGCTGCACTCATGAAACCCATTCCCACCCCTGAAACGCACCTACAAACTTCTCAGAAGAAGGGAAAGCAGAGACAGAAGACACTGCAAAAAAACTACTGAATTTCTTGGCATCTGCTGATGTCTTTCCTTCTCTTTTGAGGCCACCTTTTGTGGCCACTGGCTCCTGAGGGCATTGAGTTGTGTTGTCTCCTTCCATTTTTGTTCTTCATCCATCCCTGTGGCACCCAAACATGTCAGCAGTGTGTGCATTGAGCTGCAGGACTCAGGCTCACCCTTGTGTTCCCTCCCAGTCTTCTGTCTTCTCTTCAGTGTAAAAACTACACTTAGGCTTGTTAATAACATTTATATCCAGCCATTGCTGGCTCTTCAGTGAGGCTCAGCAGGGATGAGGACAAGCATGACAAACTTTACCTTCTCTCTTCTCCATAAACTAAACCCTAAATCAACTCCCATGGCCGGATCAATGCCACGAGGTCTAAAGCCAGCCCGTGCCCTCTGTGACTGAACACTGCACATTTCCTTTCTGTGCCTCAGCTGAATCCTCCCTCTCCATCACACCAAACACAAACAACAGTGTTTGTGTCCCTCTCCTCACTCAGCCTTTCTTGCTGAGCCTTGTGGAAGCGTCAGTGGCAATGATGCCAGGGTTCATAACCACTCATTGCACCTCTGAGTGTTTCACCACTTCGTGCCACGCCTCTCCTCCCTGGGGCAAGCTCTGTGCAAACAGCTCTGGAGCTAAAACAGAGCTTGGCTTCAGCTTTTCTTTACCATGGGGCCTTCCAAATTAAATGCAATTAGACAAGTGAGACCTGAGGCCATGAACTGCCATCCTGCTCGGTCCCATCTCGTTGTTCTCTTCTGCTCCTCTCCATAGCCATCCCCACCTCCAGTCTCACCACAAATGTTGGCTGTAGGATGATTTCCAGCAAGGTTTATAGAGACCTTAACACTAGGGGTGCATCAGGCTGTGACTAATCCTCCACTTCCAAGATGAGAAGTGAAAACTAAAAAATAATGCAAAGAATAAGTTCTGCATGTACCAATTTCTCTCAGAAGAATAAACCAATGAGAATCTATAATGACAGTAGATTAAAAATAAATCTACAGTGATAATAACCTGGCTCTTCCCTAAAAGCTGCTGGCACAGTTTCTTGTGGAAATTTTTTGATCTTTGATCTTGACCCTCACATATTTGAGTTTTGTTCATTGGGGAAATGCTGCTTTGGCCTGTTGGTTATACATGATGGAAGATTTTGTAATACTTTCACCTCACCTCATATTTCTCAGGCCAGGACATCTCAAAAGAAATTTTTCACTACTTTCATTCATGGTTTAATTGAGGGACAACAGAGACAGCTAAAAGGTTTATTAAAAACACAATCAAAATTTTGAAGGTCTTAAGGTCAATGATAGGAAATAAATTTTTTTAGAATTTCTTTTTGATATTTTGTTACCTTACATCAATTTGCACAGTATTTCTGCTGCTGCTTTTCGATTTTGAACTGGGAAGCACAAAGTCATCTCAGTAACAGTAGAAAGTGTTTTGAAGAGGATTGGAAAAGCATCACATAAAGCAGAATAAAACTTGAAAAAGTAGCCATTACTTTGGGCTGACCCAACCTACAGTATTAACAGAGAAATCATGAGCCATGTTTTCAGCCCACAGCTAAAATCCCACTGTGCATCACTGGGAGAAGGGGACTCACAGTTCCCTTGTGAGCTGTGCCCATCGTGTCTGACATTGCTACCACAGCTGTTCCCAAAAAACAACACAGCACTTACAAATGGAACCCCTTCCACTCACTTAATTTTCTGTCAAAAGGTAGAGAGATATTGCTCTTCTTTCTAAAATATTTTTTTTATAAGGGGTTCTTTGATACTTAAATAATAAGATTCATTTTTTTTAATAGTTTGAACCAAAATGTCCCTACTTGCCGTCCAGAAATTGGAAAATCCTCCCCAAAACTTGCCTGTCCCACAGGAGAGATGTTTGGGGGAGGAATGATTGGCACTTTTCTTTTGCAGTAACTTGTTTACCTGTCACCAGTTATGCTCTCATCCACTGGAGTTTCCAAGAGTAGTGCCTCATTTTTTACTATGACATTTTCTAGGCAGGACATGATTTTTGGAATTCAAGATTCAAGACAGGAAGAAAAATTGAGATACTTATGGGGAATCCTAAGGGACAAAAAGTGTTTCCAGTGACACCATCCAGCAAGAGATTTTTGCCAGGCCTGAAAAAAGCCCCTTTGGTTAGAAATTACATCCATGTTTAATTCCCTTATAATGAAAGTAATAAGCAGAAAAGAAAATGAAAGATGATGCATCCCAAGAGCAAACTATGGTCAACTTCTCAACTCATGGAGAAGCCTCCCAAAGCTCGGGATGTGGAAGGGTGTGCATCTTTAGATTTACACAGTATTTTAAAATACTGGATATTGAGCAGGTTGGTTATGCTATGTGGGCAATACACACTGCTCTACAGGAAATTCAGAGCTAGACAGCTCTGATCCCTGCATGGAGACATCACCCCCAGGAGCAGCACCATCTCCTGATCAAAAAAACCAGGCTGCCTGTTTTGAGATTTCATGGCAAACACCTCACATCTTAAATAAATCTCGCTGTGCAAAGGCAGCCGAGCACACTACTCACGCGATATGAGCCGGGAATCCTTTGGCCAGGAGAGGCTCCAGGAGGGCAGAGGTGCTCCTGCCCCGGTGCTTGTTGGACACCTTTGCGTACAGCTGTGCCTCGGCCACTGCCATCTCCTCCGTGTCCTCCCCTCTCCGCGTGCTCAGCGCTGGCAGAAACCGGGAGGTGGGAGGAGGATGTGAAGGAGGGAGTCAGAAAATGAAACAGAGAGAGAGAAAGAGGCGGATAAAATAAAATAAAGAAACCTCACTCCCCCTGTGATCTTTTCTGACAAAAGGCTGACATCCTGTTTTCATAGAATCCACGCCTCTGAATTTTTGTCATAGGGTGGCTGAAAAAGCAAAAGCTTTTCCTATCTGCCCTGGCAGAACAAGATGAGGAGCCCAAAGGTAACCACCACAGTCAGAGAGGGCTGGCTGAAGGGGCTGAGGTGGAACCTTTTAGCTTTTCACTTTAAACTGTCTCCTGAAAGCCAAGAAATCCACCTGAGCTGCAACTGCACTGGGGGAAACAAGTGGGGCTGTCTTACAGCGTGTAGGAAATTAGTCTGGAGGCCAAAACTTTTCTTTTGGGCTCAGTTTCCAAGTCCTCCTGCCCATATCACGTGTGGCTCCTACTTTGGTCTTCTCATCCAAAGGCAATGAGCAACCAAACAGTGGAAGATTAAACCCAATGTCCCATCTAGACACCACACCTGAGGCTGAGCTTGGAGCAGCTCAGGGTGGAAGCAGGGAGAACTTGTCCTTTCCAGCGGTGCCAGTCACACTGTGGGAGCCTTTGCAGAGCTGCCCTGGCTGGTCCCCAGCCTTTCCAGCATGGCCAGAGTGGGTGAATTGGTTTTGGAGACAGTTTTTTTCTGCCTCATTGTAGGTATCAGTGTTCTCTCTGGAGGACGGGACACCTCACCCCATGGACTGAAAGGATCACCTGAGCTGCTGGTCACCTGAAATGAGCCTTCATGTTTTCCCCACTTTGGCTGAAGTTCCCCTTGGGACACCTGACCAGCTTGAGCTGGTTCTCCAGACATTTGGAGAACCATCAGAACTATCTGAGGCCTGGTGGGGAGAGTATCCCCATTTCCAGGGAAGGCTTCTGAAAGAGTGACACAGGAGATGATGAAGGATTCTTGATGTCATGGCTTAAGTTAACAGGATCATGATGTAGTGTCCTCTCCTTTGGAAGTGCCACTCTCCATCATGCACAGAAATGGGACTGAAGAGCTTCTCTCATCTCAGCCATGTTCCAGGGATGTGGGCTTTATCATGGAAAACTCTCATTTCCTCCCTTGCCTCTCTTGAGGAACCCTTGTTTCATTTACACTCCTGTGGCTTTTTGCATCATCCTTCCTTCTCCTTCTTCCCTCCACCCTTCCCTCTGCCGGGAATCTCTCTTCTAAGTGAAAACAACACAGCCAAATTATTACTACTCTTGAGCATTCCTTGCAGCTGAATGCACATTTCCATTTTCTAATTGCCGGCGTACAACTGAGTTGATCCTTCAGCAACATGAGACGCTGCTTTTTCAAAACCCCTGTGCAGGCACACGGCTAAACCAAGTGAAGGAGGAGCAAGGTGAGTCCGTGAGCTTTGTGTGCTGAAGAGATGAAGCCCTGGGGCTGATGCTCTCTGCCACCCACAGCTCTTGGTGTTCAGGGCCCTTGGTTTTGACAGAGGATGAACAGGCGCTCACGTGGGGCTCCTTTGCCAAGGGGTTGCGGGAAGGTTTGCAAATCCCACAATGTTGCCTGGTGTTCTTAGGCTAATTAAACAGCGTGCTGAATTTTTATCTCCCCCCTTCCGTAGCTATGCCATCCGGGGCCACCCGATACCCCTCTCCAGGTTGGGTTACACGGGCTGCGGCCGCGATGCCGCGCGCAGCGGCCGGCTGGAAACCCTCCCCGAGCAGAGTGGCTCAGCAAACTCTGAGTTTCCTTTGGGTTGCTTTTGATAATGAAGAAGGAAAACAGTTTTGCTTTTAACTATGACTTCTCAGGAAGAGGTGAGTGAAGGTTGGGGAGCATGTGATAGCCTGTGAATAAGTGAAATGTCAGTGTGCGGCTTGCATGTAATTTAGCTCACAATGCTGTTTTGTTTCCTGATGGGCAAATTTGCACCAGCCAGAAGGCTTTTTGGTTTAAATACTTAACAATCATGCTGGCAGATTCTCTACAAAGTTTAATTTACGTTCATTGAAATGTAGGTGAAATTTTACTAAATGAAAGAGCATAAACCTTATGACAGGTGAAAAATACTCCAGGTTATATTCCATTATAGATACAATGTCACAGATGAAACATGTATTCTTTGTCTAAAATGTGTAACTGTAAGCTTTTTCTGGGACTGGTTTTACAGCTTACCAGCTCCACTGTCTTTTACAAAACTGGACCTATTTCCCACCACTGTGAGCTGAAAATTCTGATTCCTTTTTCCATTGTGCAACCCCAGAGTCAGAAATTAGGATTTCAAATCTATTTGCCCCGAATTTTAGTGTGGCTCATTTCAATTGTTTTTTCTTTGTTGTTTTTTTTTTCCCCTGTGAAAGTCATTAAAAGTTTACTGGAGTAAAATTCCCCTGAATGAGGATCCTGTAAGGTGCTGTGCTGCTGTCCTATGCCTTTTAGTCTTTCTCTTGTCTCCTATTGCAATTATAGATCAGGGGGTGGATTCACACCCCCAGTGTGAGTTATTAAAAGTAGCTCTGGTGCTCAGACAAATCTGACCAAAAATTAACCTCTATTAAAATAGTTTGCTGGTAAATTAATTATAAGCGCTTCCCACATGAACATTAGGTACATAACGATGTACTGTGTCCAGCTCTGAGATCCTCAGCACAGGAAGGTCATGGGCCTTGCTGGAGTGAGTCCAGAGGAGGCCAGGAAGATGCTCAGAGGGATGGAGCACCTCTGCTATGAGGAAAGACTGAGAGAGTTGGTGTTCTTCATCCTGGAGAAGGCTTCACAGAGACCTTGTGGCCTTCCAGTACCCAAAGGGGGCTACAAGAAGGTTTAGATGAGATATTAGGAATAAATTCTTCACTGTGAGTGTGGTGAGGCCCTGGCTCAGGGTGCCCAGAGCAGCTCTGGCTGCCCCATCCCTGGAAGTGTCCAAGGGCAGGTTGGACACTGGGGCTTGGAGCAGCCTGGGATAGTGGAAGGTGTCTCTGCCCATGGTAGGGGGTGGAACAGGATGATCTTTAAGGTCCCTTCCAACCCAAACCATTCTGTGACTCTATGACAACATTATAATGATTATTTTCTTTCCTTTTTTCTTTTTTCCTCTCCCATTGAGTCAGGCTCAAGAGACAAATCCCACGACTGGAAGTCCTGAAATCATCTCTGTTACAGAAGATGAACCGCCAGTACCACAAATTCAGTTTACCTTCAAAAGATTTTTCTTCATACCACAAGCAAGAGTGGACCCGAGTGCAGATGGATCTGGTAGGGACAATCCATAGCCCTTTGACCTTTTCCATCCCAATGGCCACTGTGTCCCCAGCTGTGCTTGCCCACCCAGAGCAAGCAATCCCCCAGGAGGAAGAAACACGACCTCCCTCCCACAGGTGTGAGGTTTGTCAGCTCAGTGATGTGATGACATCTTGTGTCCACTTGCACGCTCAAGCATTTTTCACAGCCAGATTATTCACACAGAAGAAAATGTCTCCCCACGCCTTTCAGACACATTTGTGAATGGTTTTTTTGAAATTTTGCCAGCCTGGAAGTTGGTCCATTAAAAAACCTGAATATACAATGCAGCAGCCTCGGAGGATTAGCATGTCTGTCTGCTACTTCCCATAGGTTTCAAAATAGCCATGGGTTCCAGCAGAGACGGGCTGAGCTTCCAGAGTGAAAATAGAGCCATGTAATTTTCTAGTCCATTAGCTGCTACAGCTGTCTAAGATTTTTGGCATACCAGACACCAACTCCATTGCCAAAACCAGTTACTCAGCAGCTCCTGGGAGTCTGAGGAAGCTGGGATTTAATAGAGTCTATAAACCCTTGAAGACACTCCTTATTCATGACTGATTGTATCTGCCAACCTCAATTATAAAGCCTGAGGAATGGGGAAGTGAAGAGCTGTATGAACTAAAATTAAAGACAATGTTCTGCCAGTTCCTGTGTGCACTCATGACCCACCTGTGTTTACTATTTCCCCCCAGTTTGCCCTTTGTGTGTCAGAATACATTTGAGACAAGTGAACCACTCATTATTTTCAGCAGAATCTCTTGTTGTCTTCCAGACTGGCAATACCACTAAGCAGAGGTCAGCTCTGGAGGCTGGTGGTGGGTGAACAGTTCCAGCTCATGAAATGTATTATGCAATGTACTGATGTATATTTTAACTTTAGATGCATCTTTTTGTATTTGAAAATTCAAGACTTATCCTTGAGCCATCACTCAGTTCGCTTCTTGCCTTTACAGCAAAACTTTGAACAGATCACTTTTTCACAGTTTTTGAGACTATTTAGAGGATTCTGCTTTTTTTGCAAATTTAGCTTTCAATAATTTTCAGTTAACCTTGCTTCCAAGTCCAAAGGGACCAATGACTTTCTCCTTCTTGTCTTGAACTTCTATTTATGAGCTGCACACGGGTTTGATTACAGACAGAACAGGTCTGAATTTAATTCTTATCTCAGGACTAAAGCTTTCAGCAGAGGTGTGTAGCAGTGAGGGTGGCCACAACAATCCTTAAAACCTGAGGGTCTGCTGACTCCAGGGAAACTGAGGTGCAAATGAAAGGAGTGGGCTCGATGGAGTGCCCGAAAACAAAAGAACTTTAATAAGAAAATAAAGTAGAGACAAGGCCCATAAACCATGCACAGCACAGGGACCAGGACTAGGCCCAGACACAATAATATCTAGGGGCGGTCTGGGGGCGGAGTCTGAGGGCAGGGGTCCAATCACAGACTGGGGTTAGAAATACGCAAAATACAGTGACTAATTACAACCAATCAGGGGAGAGATCTGGGAACATTCTAGAAACATAACCTTATATGGGGTGAGTTGATTAACGTAACGAACTGCCATAAGCCGTTTCTCTTTCGCCACAACCTCAAGGGATGTTTCCCAAGGCTTGAATTTAATGCCTGTATTTTTCTGGGCAAAGTTGGCTTGGATCTCCAGCCAGACCCATTCCCACAGAGGTGCTCATATGCTTGAAGAGCTCTCAGTGAGATTTAGCCCATGAAAATGAAAATTTGGAGCTCCCATTGTTGACTGCATTGAGGACAGGTGCTCTGCAGGGACACAGTTCAGATCCTCCCAAGGCAAATGCTCAAGGGATATCCGAGAGCAGCAGCAGCCCCAAATCTCTTGGAATCTTCTCATTCTCTGAGAAAGCAACCCCAAATCCCTTCAGGTGAGGTCAGTTCATAAAGTATATCCAGGAGTTATTGATGATAACTAGCTTAATGTTAGATGAATCTTTTTATTTGCAAACTCAGCTGGTTTAACCTCACAGAAGCTTTATCTCTGTTTTCCAGGTGATATTGAACCACCTTCAATGTGCCATGCTCTTGCCTCCCTAAAATACTTCCCATTTATCTGTGGTCTATTCTTTGCAGTAATCCTAGCAGTTGCCATTGGCCTGGGTGGTGAGTACCATTAGATATTCATTAGGTTCTCACTTAACCATTCAAATGCTTAATTTTTCATGAGCCTTTTACTGAGAATGGAATTAAACTGCTACTGTGGCTTGTTTGTGGAAGTAAAAAATCTTGTTGATGTGATGGCTTTAAATTTTATTTACATGTAGGGATAAAATAGGTCTGGCACTCATGAGAGGACTGGTGTAATATTTGCAACCCTGGGGAACCTGCAGCTTCAGGACACCTTTCTCTAGTAAAATTTTGTCAGCTCCCCTCAAGCAGTAAGATAAGTTTAGAAAGTGGGGGTATAAAAACCCCCTGTGGGTAGCCCACACCATATTTTTGTCTTGTAATTCACTTCTCTAAGTTTGCTTTCAAAGAACTAGAAAACTTTCCCTTATCAAAAACAACTTCTACAAAGGAAAAAAAAAGCAGAATGAGTTTAGTTGTGGCTGGGAAGTGACCTGCCCTGGTCCAGGGGTCAAATATATTGCTGTGTCTCCACACCTGGAATAGGGATCAGCTTGTTGAGGCAGCCCCTTGGGAAGAGTGAACACTGGATGTGTTTTCCAAGGGTCTCCCTAATTTCCTGCTCAGGGACTGAGGCATCAGGCAGGAACTCACCCTCAAGTGAAATTTAAACTGGCATTTAGAGGGTGCTGGGAAGGAGTCAGCACACACAGCAAGGCTGACTCCTCCCACGGGTCATTACTAATAAATGAGTTTTAGCAGCACCATAGAGCAACCTCCAGGTGGTATTTCAAAAGTTCCTGGAGTACAGGAGCTGGCTTTTCCTTAGCAAGATGGAAATCTGGACAGATAATGGAATGCAGAAGTGTTAAATTAAAATCCCAGTGTGTTTTATTGCCAAATGTTCTTTCATTCCTTTTAGTCCAGTACAACTGCATTGGGAAGTTTCGCTGTCGATCATCCTTTAAGTGTATCCAGAAATCAGCCAGGTGCAATGGTGTCTTCAACTGTAAAGAAGGGGAGGATGAGTACAGATGTGGTAATTTAATTTTGATTATGAATCCCTCCTACCTCCTCCTGTAGAATTGGCAAGTTACCAAGGAATGCTTATTGTAAAGACTTTGGGTGATACAAGAAAGACAGAGACCAGTGGAATATCTAAATTACCACTTCAGAGGAATTATCTTTTTGAGGTTTACAGTTTATGAAAAATCAAACTGCTTTTCAGAGGAACGTGATGATTGTTGAATATTGTTGCTGCCATTTTTGATAATTTCCTCCATTAGAAGCCCAGATGCTTTTTTTCTGCTCCCATGTCCTCTGCCTTCAAGGTACAACCCCACTGCCTTGTGGTGTGTAAATACAGAGCTCTGTGATATTCACTGGCACACCGTTGTGCTGGGTCAGTTTTGAAGATTGCAAAAGCCTGGTGTTATCTTAAAGGATGTGGGAATGGGAGAAATCAGCCTTTTGTGCACTCAGTACTGCAGAGTTTGCTGCTTTATGTGTGAAATGGATAACTTCTTCCTGAATTTCTCTCTGTGGTGGTTTTGGGAATCACAGTGATGTTTTAAATGGTACTTCCCGTGTCCTGTGCTATAGAAGGTGACTGTGGTGTTCACAGCCATTGGAGGGAAAGGACTTTAATATTAAAGAACAGAATAATTGGGTTTTAGCTCAGTGCCTCTGTAATCCTGGTTCCTGTACCTAAGGCAGCACAGCTTTCCACCTGTGCAGTAGGAGGAATGACAAGAACCAGGGGCTTTTGGCCCCAGCTAACCCTGCACAACGTGTTCAGCATTTGGAGAGTTTTCCCCAGGGAGGCTTGAGGCCTCTTCTGGCAATACTTCTGCTTTTCCTGTCTTCCTTTGCAATTCCAACACACTGGAATTGTGGGCACGTGTGGGAAAGCCCTGTTCAGCAGCGACCACGTGCGTGGCCTCCCTTCTCCCTGGAAACACCACACAGATGTGCCCTTTCCCAGGTGCAGGACAGCTGGGCACAAGTGCATCCACCCCTCTGACACAGGAGGTGCTCCCCACCTTCCATCCCTAACCCTGACCATGGGTTTCCTCAGGGCAAAGCACCTGCAGCTCCAGCTCACTGCAATCAGCAAGACTGGCAGCCTCCACCACCTGTATTAGAGCTGACATTCCCATGAGAAAAGATTTTTTCCCCTAGCTGTCCTAGCTCACAGTACCTTAGTTCCTTTCTTTAATGGGAGGGGAAAAAACAAAGCACAGAAAAAAATCTGTCAAAGAATCCAAGTGCTGATAAAGACAAGCAGTAAAAACTCCGCGAGCCAGAAAACACAGACACCACAGTTTTGCCTTGGCACTGTCGTGTGCCTGTCATGTGCCTGATGTTGATTCTTCACAGCTCACTGTGGCTTTTCTTGTCCTGAATCTCAAAGTCAGGCTGAGTGGGAAGAGGGCAGTGCTGCAAGTGTTCACCTTTGGGTCCTGGAGAACGGTCTGCTCCGATGACTGGAGGGCAGAGTACGGGAACACCACCTGCAAACACCTGGGCTTCTCAAGGTATGGACACCAAGCACCAGCAACTTTATTTGGCATTTTGAACAAACTCTGAGGTTTTGAGTCTTTCTAATGAAACCTTGTGTTACTTTGTGCCTTAAAAATGGCTTAATAGTCCACCTTTGTGAGTGATACGATTGATATTTGAGATGAATGTGGGAAATGCTTCTGAGTACTTGTACATGGCAAATACCTTTTACTGCTATAAATCCTGCATGATGGCTAAATATGGCTTGGCTAAATCTTCCCTGTGTGCCCAATTCCTATTTGTCACTCTAGTAGCCTGTCAGAGAGGCACTAAAAACATATGAGCATTTCCCACTTCTTTTACTTCCCCTGTAGGTAAATTGTATACACAATTCAAGCCATGACATCTGATAGGATTTAAGGTCCACCTCATAATTATAGAAGAACATGGCAAGACAGTTCTTGATGGATTGGTCCCATTCCTGAAAAAGCACCATTTCTTTCAGAAACTTCCACAAAATTGAGAAAGATCTGACATCATGATTTAGCATGATGCTCTGTTATTTCTTACCATGCCATCATTCTGATTTCTTTCATAGTTAGCAGTATAACTCTTCTTTGAATAAATTCTTGTTGCCTTTAGGATAAAATATATCTCAATTTTTAAACAAAGAAGGAGATATTAAAAATTATTCATCCTTCCTGCCACAAAACATAACTCTAGAAAAAGGAGACAATGAGCTTGTTAGTGCCTCAGGAAATGGTCCAACCACTTACAGTGAAAAGCTCCATTGTAATATTAGAATTAAAATTTACTTTCTGTGCCACTTAAATGCATCTCAGCATGTGTGGCTTCAACACAGGATTATATCAAAAATACATGCACGTGGTAAGGAGCATAGGGGGAGGATAGAATTACTTTTATCAGATGCCAGAATCTGATTATTGTGGTTTTCATTAGCAGAACTGGTGAATTATTTACGCAGATTGCTGTGATGCTGTCTGGGGAAGCTGTGTTTATGGTTTATTTGCAGTTATGTGAGTTCAAGTTACCTGCCCGTGGCTGCAGTCGAAAAACAGTTCCAAAGACATTTCGTATCCCTCAGCCACTGGCTCTCAGCTGACCAAGTGACATCCCTGCACAATGCCACCAACCTCAGGTATGCCTCAGCTGCTTCAGGATTCAGAATTCTCCTTCAATGGAAGGGGAATTATTGGTGGTTTGGGATTGTTGCTGGTTTTTTCAGGCATGTAGTACTTTGTGTTTGGTGGTGTTACACATGCTAGACTGAGGTTCAGCAGCAGTCCTGCTGAAATATGAACTAAGAGTCTGATTCAGGACCCATTAAAATCAACAAAGGCTTTCAAATGAGCTGTTTGAAATGACTCTTTGTCCCATGATGCCGTTTTTGCAAATGGATAGGCACCAGGCACTTCTGTTTTTCCATTATGAAGCAGTTTGTTTCAGTTTGCAGATCCTTACACGTTTCCCGATGGGTTTATGAACCTTTTATGGTCCATTTATTCCTCCTGATGAATGCTGGTTTTTCTTAGTTACCTTCCAGTGAGAGGGGAGCAGTGGATCTGAGGAGATTTCAGAGCTGCTGATGAGCTTTCCCTTGTGGAAGAGTGAACCTCTCTTCAGCAGGGCAGCATATGGTCTGCAGCCTCCTGATGGTGGCCAAGCTCCTGACTTCAGTATTTCAGTTAAAGATTAGATTGGATGAGTTCATGCCTTTGTACCTCTTTCAATATATCAGTTACTTAGATTTATGTGCACAGGAGAGTGATGCAATATTGAAAAAAACCTCAAAGTGTTTGTGAATTGGGACTAATGATTCACTGTCTTCTCATCTCAGGGAGGAATGCACTTCTGGTAATGTGATCATCTTGAAGTGTTTGGGTAAGGATCAGAAAATGTGAAAATAAAAGCAGAATTTTTTCTTATTTATTAATTTTTAAAACTTAACTTATTTTAATATATTATTTAATATTTTAATATTAGTCTTAATTATAATACAAATCAAAATAATATATAAATAAATACGTATTACATAATCAACACCAAAATTCATAAATATTACATATTATTCATATTACTATATTAATTCATATATTATTAATATTAATATTGCTATGTAAAGTAATATTATTAATATTATATTAGTTAATATATTGTCAATATTAATATTACAATGTAAAATAATATTTATATATTAAGTTAATACTTATATAATTTACTTAATTTTCTTTTATTATATAAAATATATTTATCATATTACTGTATAATAATGATTTAATATGTTAATAATTTAATAATTTTAATTTTTTTAATTCTTTCTAATTTGTCTTTTTCCACTGCATGGTAAGAGTTGGGAGAAACTGTGTACTCAGGGCATATCATACTATCAGTTCATCACACCAAAGAAAAACTGTATTTTTTATGTAAAATTGGAAAGAATTTCAGAAAGTGAAAATATGCTGGGAGGGCAGATTGGGAGCATCAGATAGCAGGGGCATTTCAGTGAGAATCCCAATAGGAAGTGTATATTTAAGGACTGTGTGTTGAGTCCCTGGACTCACACTGTAATTCCAAGTTTTTGGCATCTTGGCAGGAAAAAGGGAAATTCTGCCTTAACTGAATTTTCATCTCACACCTCTCCATGCCACCTAGTTTTCAGATTGGGATACAAAAAAATCAAAACACAACAGCAAAATCACCACGAGGCGAGAGGAGATGCTTGAGCCTGCCTCTGTGGGACCCTGAGGATGAAGGAGGGCAGAGGAGAGGGGTTTTACAGCTCAGCTGAGCTCTGTACCTTCAGGGAAGGGACAGACATGGACCCCACAGCCCCAGAGCATGAGTGACCTGCAGGGATGGCACAGACATGGACCCCACAGCCCCAGAGCATGAGTGACCTGCAGGGATGGCACAGACATGGACCCCACAGCCCCAGAGCATGAGTGACCTGCAGGGATGGGACAGAGACATGGACCCCACAGCCCCCAGAGCATGAGTGACCTGCAGGGATGGAGGGACAGACATGGACCCCACAGCCCCAGAGCATGAGTGACCTGCAGGGATGGAGAGAGACATGGACCCCACAGCCCCCAGAGCATGAGTGACCTGCAGGGATGGAGGGACAGACATGGATCCCACAGCCCCAGAACATGAGTGACCTGCAGGGATGGAGGGAGACATGGACCCCACAGCCCCAGAGCATGAGTGACCTGCAGGGATGGAGGGAGACATGGACCCCACAGCCCCAGAGCATGAGTGACCTGCAGGGATGAGACAGACATGGACCCCACAGCCCCAGAGCATGAGTGACCTGCAGGGATGGCACAGACATGGACCCCACAGCCCCAGAGCATGAGTGACCTGCAGGGATGGGACAGACATGGACCCCACAGCCCCAGAGCATGAGTGACCTGCAGGGATGGCACAGACATGGATCCCACAGCCCCAGAGCATGAGTGACCTTCAGGGAAGGGACAGACATGGACCCCACAGCCCCAGAGCATGAGTGACCTGCAGGGATGGCACAGACATGGACCCCACAGCCCCAGAGCATGAATGACCTGCAGGGATGGCACAGACATGGACCCCACAGCCCCAGAGCATGAGTGACCTGCAGGGATGGAGGGAGGAGGAGAAAGCTCTGGGATGTGGCCATGGGGATGGGGTGGGGACGCTCCAGCTGCAGACACCTCCCACCCTCATCAAGGCTGGGAGAAGAGGGGCTGAAAGTGACCCAAAATCCAGGGCTGTGTTTGCTCTCTGGACTGTAACCTTTTCTCCCTGGCAGCGTGTGGGACCCGGGCCAGCTACGGGCCGCGGATCGTGGGGGGCAACGCGTCGTCCCCCCGGCAGTGGCCCTGGCAGGTCAGCCTGCAGTTCCAGGGCCACCACCTGTGCGGGGGCTCCGTCATCGCCCCGCGCTGGATCCTCACGGCCGCCCACTGCGTCTATGAGTGAGTGCACACAGCCCCCTGCTCAGGGACACTCTGCTTGCTCTGAAAAACAACCCTCAGGACACGCTGCCCCATCCTTGACTGATGCCTTAGGGTTTTAGCCTTTTTATTTTTCATGTGTTTGTCACCCTGTAATTCTTTAGTGTATAACTCTTAAACTCCGTATTCATTGTCAGCTGCTGCTTTCCCGTTTCGGTCAGACAGCACAATTCCTCTCCATGCCTGGGAATCAACCTCACTGCCTCAGGCCCTGAGAAATGTAAACAAAATTGAGCTGGGGGGAGTAAACTTGGGGTAAATGACTTCATTACCTGCAGCTGGAATTGGAAGATTCACCCCCAAAATGGACCAAACTTTTAAAAGTGTGAAAACCCATGACCCATCATCCAGTTTTGGGTGTAGCCCCTGGGGGGGCTTCATCTGCCCTAAATGTACCTGAAGGCCCTTCAATAAATAGAACCACTTTTTATTCCCTTAATTTTGTCTGGCCTTTGTTTTTAGGTAGTCCCCAAAAAGCATCATAACATTTAAGCCGTTCCTTTCTCTTTTTATATGAGTCTTTATTGAATAAAAGCTTCCCTAAGAAGTGATCCAAACCCAGGGCCTCAGTTTCCAAATGTTCTGGCCACTCACAGCTCTCTGGGAAAACATCTTTAAACAAGATTTAAGTGCTAGATTTTAGGTATCCCAACCTACAGTTTCTGTAAATTGCATGTACAGAATTTGTATCTGGCTTCTCTGATCCACTGGAGCTCCAAAATAAATTGCAGGATTCTTTTCAAGTTGACAAGATCAATCTGTGATTATTAGTCACTTGTACTGTGCTTTGTACCCTTTGCCACTTTCTCACTGCTCCTTTTTATGCAGCTGAAGAGGTCTTCAAGCTGTAAATAGATGCTAAATAGTTATTTAAGCTCTTCTTCTTTGTGTAATTGCAGACATATTTATAATGAACTGTGTGGTTTTGCAGTCTTATTTGATGCTAATAGTGCAGGAACACTTCTTACAAACTCCAGAACACTTTCACCAAAGATATTTAGACAGCTAAAATGGGATTTTTCTGACCACTCTTAGCCACCTACAACATGGATGCCTTCTTCTGAGTAAGTTCTTGTAGGATGTTTTTATACCCAGTAGAGAGAAGAGATGGGACAGACAAACCCCACTCCTAGTTCCTATTTAGAGCCCTGTGTTCCTAAAAAATAGGAATTCAGCATTTTAGAACCTTTGTCCTTGACTTTGTTCCCCCCAAGGTGGAGTGTGGTGGCTTTGAAGGGTGATGGGGATGGGAGCTGGCAACACAACCCACATTCCTGGAGTCTGTTCCCAGGGGAGTGAGGCCAAAAGGAGAGGAGCTGGAGGCTGAAGGATGTGCCAGCTCACGAAACACCTTCCAGAAGGGAAGCTTCTCCTTGAAAATGCCTTGCCACAAGCACTTCTGAGGTCTGGCTGAGTGCAGGTGTGCCAGGCGGCCTCTGTGGGGTCTCATAGGAGCACAGACAGCTGGGCTGATGAAAAACTCTCACATATTTGTAGTAAGATAGAGATAATTGCACTGATAATATACCAGGTGTCTTACTAAGATTAGTCACCCCTTTTACATTTTTAAAGATTAGATGCAAAGCATAGCCATTATTGATAGAGAGGTAAGCCAGCACAGCAGACTGGTGTTATTTGCCTGTAGGGATTTATGTGGTTCACAAGCTCAGGGGACAATTAGAAAAATCTGAGGGTTTTCCTGGAGGTTTGACACTCTCTCCTACCTCTTTGTTCCAGCCTGTACTTGCCGAGCTCCTGGAGCGTCCAGGTCGGATTTGTGACTCATCAGGACACCCAGGTTCACCCACATTCGGTGGAAAAAATCATTTACCATCGGAATTATAAACCCAAGACTATGGGGAATGACATAGCACTGATGAAACTGGCAGCACCCCTTGCTCTCAATGGTAATTTATCTCTGTGAGCTTTCACTTTCTCACCTTCCCAGCTAAAACCCCTCAGTCCACACAAAATCAGCAAGAACCTCCCAGCCTCAGTGTGAGCACCTCCTCTGTACTCCCTATCCAGGCATGGACAGCAGCAACGTGCTGCAAAATGTTCCCAGTCCACTCTGCTATTGATTTACTGCAGGCATTTATTAATAGGCAAACATTAACCTTATTCTTTCTAAATATTCTTCCTATCTAAAATAAACACCCTGCCTCATTCAGCTTGGAGGTCAAAGAGATTTTTATCATGTCCTTTCTGTGAGCACTTGGGGATCCAGAAGTGTCCAAAGCTGAAAATCAAGCTTGAATTTCAAAGAGAAGGAAATTCAAATATAATGATGATTTAAATGGAAATTACTTTTATTTTCTTGATAGGATGCTACCTGCAGCTGATACAATGAGTTGAAATAATATGTAATAATATTGTATGAATTGAAATGCTCACCTGCCAATACCTCCTAATCTCTGTGAGCTGACTGCAAAGGGGAGCTGGTGCTCTTTGACACATTTAGTTGATCTAAATCAACTCTCTTGTAATGGTTTAGAATTTCACCATTAATGAAAATTAAGCTTGATTTCGTTCTGTTTTGTCTCTCTTTCTTCTGCCCTTGAAGAGCTCTGGGAAGCTGTAAGGAGCAGCAGTGGCTCTGCACCTGAGCACGATCCCACTGTGTTCCGTGCTGGGGGCTGATACCTTGAGCTGGGATCGCTGCACTGTGGGGAACAGAACCACTGGGGGCTGCCCAGTTATATTCTGTATTTTCCCTCCCTTTTCTCAGCACCCATTTGTCCCTGCAAGCATCAAGCACTGATTTTATCACGTGAAATTCCATGTCCCAGAGCACAGAGGCACCGAAACTCTGTGAGCTGATGGGTGAGAAGCAAAGAACCCTCCCAAGAATCTTTTTGCTCTCTCAGGGATGTGCACACCCAGCTCCTTGTCTCACCCCAGCAGCCCTGGGGACTCTGATCTTCTCTTCAGCTGCATTTCTTGTTTGCTCATACTTCAATGTATTGACCTGCTGACACCTCCTTGTGCTTCTTCTTACCCAAAACTCATTTGGGCTGCTGGGAGTGTTGTCTCAAACCCTCAGTATTGCCCACAAGACAAAAAACCTGCAGAAAACTGCCAGGCTATTTATGTGGGGAGTGGGTGGTGTTCATCACAAGTTCACTACAAGCCAAATCTTCAAGTTTTTCTGAGACATATAAACTTTTTCTGCTAAATTTTGATTCTCTCCCCTCCCTCTTTTTTTTTTTTTTTTTCTTTTTTTTTTTTAATAGGTCACACTGAACCGATCTGTCTGCCCAATTTTGGTGAACATTTCCCAGCAGGGAAAATGTGTTGGGTATCAGGATGGGGAGCAACTGTGGAAGGAGGTATTTTAAATTGTTTGCTGATAATTTCGCTACATGCACTCATATACAGTAAATACAAGATCTGGTTGGAGCACTGTTTAACGCTAAATTTTCTGGATTATCTGGAGGGGAAAGAAAGACATATTACTAAATTTTATGCACAAACTGAACTGCAAAAGCACTGTGCAAACTCTTACCACAAGGAATGGATGGGTATTCTCTGAAACAGTTGAAAATTGCACATATAAAATGTCCCCAGTGTTGTACTAAGCCTCAGTGAAACAGGCTGTGCCCTTTAGAGCTCCAAGCATAGGAGGCACAGCATGAATGCAAGAATTAAATGTTCCTTTTTTTCTGAGAAAGCATATGTGTATTTTAAGGCAGGTTGGGTGATGTAGAAATTGGATAAAACAACATCAAAAAGAAAATGGATTTTTTTTTTTTTTTACCATGACTCATGGGTCATGCTAATCAGTAATATAAACTGAACCACCTTCACGTGAAAATGGGTGAATTATCAGGCAATTGTTTTTTATCATTCTTCATTCATGTCACTGAACGTGTTCTTGTTGTTCAGAGAACAAGAACAGAACATTACCTGACCCACAGATAACAGCCAAAGGTGGGGAGAAAATGAAAGCAAGGTTTGCCACATTAAAAAAAAAACCAAACCAGCCCTAAATTGACAATAGGCAGTGTGCAAATACTCCCCTTTGTGGAAAGGATCCGTTCAGGCTCAGAATGAAATAAAATAAATATTTATAAAGTAAATCAGATGTTTGCAGATGATTTGTTGACTAACAAAAAGGGTGATAAATTCAGAACAGATTTTGGCACTAGTCTTGAACATAATGTTCAACAAGTTTTTTTAGCTCATTAGTGTAATTAATTGTCTAGTTTGAAGTGGAAATGCACAAAGTCCATGTTTTATTGTTATTTTATTGTTATTTTATACACTGTGATAATCCACATCTCTACAGAGTGGATAATTGCTGTGTTCTGCAAGTGATGAGACACCAAGTTGCCTTACTTTTGTCTTGTCATTTAACCACATTTCTTTCATCCTTCCTTGCCAATTCTTTGTATATAAAACATCCTCTGTTTATAAATGGAGATTATTTTCAAGGACAGGAAGGTTTTTTCTTTTTTTTTCTGTTTTTTTAACAGGTGACACATCTGACACCATGAATTATGCAGGTGTTCCTCTGATTTCCAATGCAATTTGCAATCACAGGGATGTCTATGGTGGGATCATAACTTCTTCAATGCTTTGTGCCGGTTTCCTAAAGGGAGGGGTGGACACCTGCCAGGTATGGAAGTTTCCAAACTGCAACTGTGCTCATTGGAAATGGAAAAATATGAGTGATAAGTTATCACAAGGCACTCCCAGGCTTTTCTTGGGCAAACATTTGGGTTTGTGCCATTTATTCTGCTTATCACGATTATCAATCACTGACCACGTGCATTCACACGCTACAATTTCCTTTTTATACTTCTTCTCTGGACCTTATCTGGATACTTCTGAAGCCAGATTGGCTTAAGACAGATTTTGCTGCATGTGCTACAGCACGGTGCCATCCTTTCTCTGCCTTGGCTGTGACCTCTGCACTACACTGAATTGCACTTCCCTGCAGTGTGAGCAGCTCCAGAGACCTGCAAGGTGCAGAAAGCCCGTGGTGAAAAGCAGCCAGATTGGGCTGGGGAGGAGTTCCTGGTGGAAGGTGTCCCTGTTCCAAGCAGGGGGCTTGGACCTACAGAGACTTCAATGTCCCTTCCTACCCAAACCTCTCTGAGTCTGTGAACTTCACGTTTCCAGATTTGCTCCATCCCAGTCACACCTGGGACAAAAAAAAGCAAAGGAAGTGGGTGCCTGGATCTGCATTTCATCCCCTTCTTGCACACAGCCCCCCAAAAAGACACTTGGCACCAGCTTTGCCTGGGAGACCTGCCCAAAGTCAGCGTGCTCAGCACACAGCTCCACGTGACAGGAGCCCTGCTCTCCAGTGGGACAGGCTTCTTCCAAGTTCCCTTTCTTCCAGTTGTGCTGGCTCTGATTCTCCTGGGGCAGGAAACTGCCCCAGCAAAAAAGAAATGGGGAGTTTTCAGTACTTAAATAAGGGTGCATTGAGTTGAATCTGTGTAGCAAAGTGTCTGGGAAGGGCTGGAAAAGCAGGCAGGAGCAGGCAGGGAAGGAGGTGAGATGTGAGCTGGGTGTCTCATACATGTCTCAAAAGTCTCCAAGTCCTGCTGTAATGTGCTTTTCCCAGGACCCAGAACAGAGCAGAAATAAGAGATTTTGAATTACTGGACTATGTCTCTCCCCCTTCCTCCCCAGGCAGACATTTCCATCCTTTTCTGGGACACTGACATGTGTTTTAATTCTTTTTCCCCCAGGGAGATAGTGGGGGGCCTTTGGCATGTGAAGATATGAGTATCTGGAAGCTGGTGGGCACCACCAGCTTTGGAGTGGGCTGTGCAGAGAAGAACAAGCCAGGTGTCTACAGCAGAATCACGTCCTTCCTGGACTGGATCCACGAGCAGATGGAGGTCTGGCTTTGCCCTCCACCTCTGGTTGTCAGTTTGCTCCTACTGTGCCACATGGGGTTTAACCCACATTTGTCTGTGTTGTGTGGAATTCCAGGGGGTGTTTGGGGATGGGGACTGGCCCTCAGGCAGATATCAGACTGATAATCCTGAGCAGGGAGGTGTGGAAGGGCTGAGTCAGGAGATGGGGGTCAAGGAAAGAGATCAGAGGGGACTGTCCTGGGTACAGTTCTGGTGCCCCCAATATGGGAATGATGTGGAACTGTTGGTTCCAGTCTAGAGGAGGGACACAAAGTTGCTGAGAGGACTGGAGCACCTCCACAAGGACAGGCTGGGACAGTTGTGGCTGTTCAGCTTAAAGAAGAAAAGGTTCTGTGGTGACCTCAGAGCACCTTCCAGAGTCTGAGGAGGCTACAGGGAAGCTGGAGAAGGGCTCTGTCAGGAACTGTAGTGACAGGACAAGGAGTGATGGGTACAAACTGAAAGAGGGGAAATTTAGGTTAGACAGGAAGGAATTCTTTACTGTGAGGGTGGTGAGGCCGTGGCACAGGTTGCCCAGGGAGGTTTGTGGATGCCCCTGGATCCCTGGCAGTGTTGAAGGCCAGGTTGGATAAGGCCTGGAGAAGCCTGGGATAGTGGGAAATGTCCCTGCCCATGGCAGGAGAGGCTGGGATGAGCTGATTTTAGAGGTGCCTTCCAACCCTTAACATTCTATGATTCTGTGAGCTGATTTGAAGCTACAGAGAAGTCTGGGGAGTGGAAGCTGAGTGGGCCAAAGAAATTGCAGAGGGAACACAGTGTTGGCTAGAAGGAGAGGAGAGCAGAGAAGGGAAGTGAGGGGACACTGCAGCCACCTTCACCTGACCCAAGGGTGGCCCAGACTCAGCAGACCAGCTCTGCTGCTGTCAGCACCTCTCCAGTGCTGCCAGAAAGGTGCTGGTTCAGTCAGTGGAGCACAGACAGGCGCTGTGCTGCAGGGGGGACTCCCAGGCTGGGCTCCATTGCCTAAGCAGGGTCATCCAGAGCCATTTCAGAGATCTCAGCCTGTCCTGCCTGGCTCACAGGTGTTGCTGCAGAAGGCAAGGATCTGCAGCTCGCCCTGGGTTGCATCCAGCATCCATCCCCATGGGGATGGCTCAGGTACCCTGTGAAGGCTCAGGTGGTGCCAGGTGTACTAAGGCACTGCAGGTGGCACTAGACAGGACAAGTGCAAGGCAAGTGAACCTTCCTGCAGTGCCCTGGGAGGATTCTGGACATGCAAGCACAGGTAGAGAGCAGTGCATTGGCTTTTGATTGTGATTGTCCTGTCTTTGTGGCAAAGCCAACCCTAAGCCCCAGAGCGTGCACCCATTCTGCTCCAGCCTTGCCCTCGCAGACAGAGCTGCTGTTCCAGCACCCAGCTTGCTGGAATGACATTGCATGGACAGCAATGATGCCATTCCAGCAGCAGCAATCCACCAATCCAGCAATCCAGGCACGTGCTGAAAACACCCCTGTCACCATCTCATTTGTGAAGTATGTGAGACTTCCTCCTCAAACCAAAGTGCCAATATCAAACATCCACAGACAAGCAAATGCCCCAAATAAGGTGATGTGTGCAACTTCAGCTCAGCCCACGTCTGAATACTGCATGACACACACTGTTTTCACAACTTACATGGCACATGAAGATTTATGCTATCACAAGCCTCTCTGTCACTCAAAGAAAACATGAAAACAGGATATTTCTGAATCTTCAGGACCTGTAATATTACTTGATTTTCTTTCCCCTGAATATATCATTGTGATTTATTTGCATATACAAACATTTCAGATGGAGAGCTCATATCACATGAAAACACAGATATCCATTATAAAAGTAAATAATATTATAATATTTAATATTAATATTATAATATGATTAGTAAATAATTATAAAGTGGTCAAGGGGGAAAAAATGTACAGCAAAACCTTTGTTGAGCCAAATGCTAAAATACTGGAATTTTTCAGAGGGGCATCCTTCAGATGTAATCATTAATTCCTCAGTTTGTCCTCTTAGAAAGGATTTTCAGGTACAGTAGAGAAACATAGACACTTTTCAATGGACTCTGAAGCAAACCTAAAGAAAGTAGAACTAGTGTGCTTGTGGAAATGGGGCCAAGGGAATGGCAGAGCTGTACTGGGGCATAGCCCAGATCAAAATGGAGCAGAGAAGCTTTGGGGTGACCTTCCAGTGCCTGAGGGAGCCTGCAGGAAAAATGGAGAGAGACTATTGACAAGGGCCTGGAGTGACAGGAAAAGGGGGAATGTCTTCAAACCAAGAGAGAGTAGATTTAAATTAGATGTTAGGAATAAATTCTTCCCTGTGAGGGTGGGCAGGCCCTGGCACAGGGTGCCCAGAGAAGCTGTGGCTGCCCCTGGATCCCTGGAAGTGTCCAAGGGCAGGCTGGACAGGACTTGGAGCAACCTGGGATGGTGGAAGGTGTCCCTGCCCATGGCAGGGGGGTTGGAATGAGATGGTCTTTAAGGTCCCTTCCAACCCAAGCTGTTCCATGTTTCTGTGATCCTGCTGGCAGGACAGTCTCCAGCAGCCCCTCAGTTCCCTTGCTGACCTGAGTGCAGTGGGAAAACCCTTTCAGAGTTCAACAGGTGGCAACACCAGCATTTGCAACAGATTCATTCATGGTTTTTTTCCCCCAGAGAGAAGAACTGCAGACCTGAAGAGAGTGGCTGTGCTCTGGGCTCCTGAAAAGCCACATCACGCTCCAGCCCTGCAGAAGGACCCAGCCC
Source organism: Poecile atricapillus (assembly GCF_030490865.1). Classification (NCBI taxonomy): domain Eukaryota; kingdom Metazoa; phylum Chordata; class Aves; order Passeriformes; family Paridae; genus Poecile; species Poecile atricapillus. The sequence continues at coordinate 5,042,331 of NC_081249.1, read as the reverse complement.
ATTCTTGTGGTCACCTGCTCTGAGCTCTGGACCTTCACAGATCACCTTTTACCATTTCTTTTTGTTACTGGCAACTGCACTTGATGCAAACTGTTGCACATTCAGCCTGTTTTGGGTGGAAGAAGCAGATGGATGATGGATGATCAGCGTGTGTGTCTACTGGCAGTCACAGTAAATTTCACACACAGAAAAAAACTAAGACTGATAATCCTGAATGCTGTCACAATAAAGTTTTGCAGAAAAAGACTCAGAGCAACTTTAGATCAGGTTGCTCACTGTTATTTTAGTACTTACCTTCCAAAAACCAGACAAAAATACTTTTTTTCCTGAAAGTATCCATATAGATCCATGAGAGGTCCATGCTCTATTGCACAGGCAGCAGCGGCTTCCTTTGACTCCAAAAACAAGCAGGAAGCAGAAGGTTGGCACTTTTGACACAAATGTTCAACTCTTAAAAAAAATAATCTCTGAATTCCAATATATTATCATGTCACTGTGAACAAAGTTCCTAAAACTCAGATTCTTAAGTGTTTTCCTGCAGTAAATAGCTCTGAAATGAGCAACAGGTTGTAACTTGACTGGAAAATTCTGAAATTACTGAACTTAAATGGAAGAGGAGCTTCTTTATGCCCTGATTTCCCTCCTTTTCTCTGCTAATGGGACAATACAGATCCCACACACTTAGTGTCTCTTAGTGACCTCAGTGTGTGGATGGACTGATGCCAGCCAGGCAAAGGACAAAATATCTGAAATGCTGCTGTGGTTTCCTGATTTCAATTTAATACAACAGTCTCAGCTATTTTTGGGCTGGGAAATGCCTGATTGTTTGACACTTGCCCTTTGTAAAAATCCTGGGGTGAAAGTTGTCAATTTTAGAATTGATCGCCGGGGATGGTGTGGGCTGAATAATGGATAATCTTGTCAGAGCTTTCCAATACCAGCCAAAATTGATCTTATCATCTGATCAGGTGCTGGTGATCTGCTTGAGATGTGGTTTTGGATGCAATCTGTGTGCTTCTAAATCAGTATTTGCATCACCACTGCTGCAAGAAAGCGCCGGCAGAATCAGAACTTAATTTTTGCTGCAATGTGTTAGGTCAAATTTGAGAGAAAACTGCAAACCCACATGAACTGTCAACCTCCACTTTGTTCTGTGGATACAAACCTTGATATCACAGGGCATTGCACCAAAACCTTTCACCCTGACTGAAGAAACTGCAGTGCAATGGAAACAGCACTTCCCAAACCTGCATATTGTTAAAAAAGAGAGAATCGTTATTGCAAAGCTGGAATTAATTTCAACTGACAGAAGCATGACAGAGCTACCACAAAGTATGTTGAACCCTTGTGTAACTGAGACACTTTCAGAAGAGTTTTAATGTTCAGTGCTTGTTATCATGACATTTTCACAGCCCAGTGAGGCTGAGAGTTTAATATTATCAGCAGTCTGGAGATGAGGGTGCTGCTCTTGGAGCTGACCGTGTTGTTATTTCATGTTTCTGAAAGGAACCCTGAAAATTCCTTTTGAACTCTTCTGTTTCTATAAAAAGACTGTATGATAAGTGTCCATTGTGGTCTGCTTTTGTATTAAAGAGAAATCCAGTGTAAAATGTGGAAAGCTACTGAAATCTTCCCAACCAGAAGCCAGATCAATGGTAGTCACTTATGAGTAGACCCAGCCCAGTGAGTCTGCAAGTCTTCCTTCAATCTTCCTTCTGATTTCTGTTAAACCCCTTGCTGTGCTGTCTTAATAATGCACAGGCAGGATATAGAATCACAGAATCATGGAATGGTTTGGTTTGTAAGGGACCTTGTGTCATCCAGCTCCAACCCCCTTGCCAGATAGAAAAGTCACTCTCTACAGCTGGATTTTTCTCCCCCTTCATATGCCATTAACATTCATGCCAGAGGCTTTAAAATAATCACAATATTAACATATTTGTTTAGATTAAGTGAATATACCTGGGGGTTTAGGACATTTGCTGTGGGAGGTGTTTTGTACAGACACGGGCATTGTGTTTTATTCGGAGATGTGGGGCTGATGAACTGGTTATCAGTTTTACAGCTGGAATGAACTGGTGCACAGAAGAGTAACTTTCCAAAGAGTTTTTAATCCTTTCCCTTGGGATTTCTTCTCTTTATTCAACAAAAATAATTCTCAACACCGCATGTGCAGGTACAGAGGGCTGCCAAAGCAGGTGGGGCTGCAGGCAGCTCTGCTTTAAGTAATCCTGATTAGGGGTTTCATGGTAAACACCTTGGGAGTGTTTTATTAGGGGAGTGTGTATTTGCCACATTATTAAAGATGCTGATGAAAAAGCCTCTGGTTTGTGAACTCAGATCACTGGTGTGACACAGGGTGAAATTACAGCCACAGTGTCCCTTAGAAACACAACCTGCTTGTAGGCACAGCCTTGCAGAAACATGGCCCAGACTGTCAGGAAATTAATCCAAAGTTCTTCACACGCTGGACTTTGCAAGGAATGTCCAGCATGTGACAAAAAATTCTTTTGCCATTCATCATCTGTTCCTGTCACCATGGCAATTTAGTCAGGAAACTGAGACAAAGCTGTTAAGTTTGGATGAACCACAAGTGACTTTTTTTCAATATGCAGTTTTCCCAGACATTCTGAGAAATATCACATGGATGATCTCTCCTTTGGCCAAGCCAAATTTCTTTATTTATTTTTTTATTTCATTTCACCACTTGTGATGTACAAATAAGCAGGAAATTTCTTTGAAGAGGCAGAGATAAGCATAAAAACAAGAGCCTAAGATTGGTGTCTGAGGAAGCCAAAGTGCCTTCTGAGAGGTGACATGCATTTAGCTTGCTTTTAACATGCTTTTAACACATCCTGCACCAGGTGCATCCCAGCACAGAGGTGGGGATCTGCCCAGCTCTGCTCTTTGGACAAGATTCAAGTAAGTCTGTAAATGCAAATGTAAGAACTGTACATTAGGCTTAAAAAAAAAATTAGATCTGGCTCTTCACTTTTTAGATTGTCTCCAATAGCCAAACAATGCAGGTTGAAAGTTTTCATTCTAAGTGCTGCACTGTGCATCCTGCTGGTTCTGGTTCCAGCCTAGTTTGAGCCCTGAAAGCTGCACACACTCCAGCATCTCTGGGAGTGTAGCATTGGTTTAAGATCCACAGGCCAAATTTATTTCCTCCAACAAAAAGCCCTGTGAGAAGCAGTATCAGCGTTGTGGGCACCAAGAGCCCCAGATTACGTGAAGCACAGTAAGAAAGGAGCTTACCTGCTGTGTTTGACTTTAGGGAAGGTACAAGGAAGTGTTTCTTATCTGGACTGAAAGAGCACACTCGATCATTGCCTCTAATCTCTCTTTTGATGTGTTTAACGTGAGCAGAGGCTTCCAAGTTTGTTTAGTTGCTTTTGTCACACGTTTTCTTGCTGGGGGAGCTCCAGCCCCAGTAGAGGACAGCAGGTTGTGGCCCCAGCATCGTCACCAGGTATATGAGTATGTTTTTGAATAGTTTGCACCATTTTTGGCAAGGGAGAGATAAAAAACACACCAGTCTAATGGGTTGTCAAAAATATGACCAGACCAGTTTTTCCTGATGAAAAGAAAACTGTCTCCATCACCAACTCATTTCCCTGAAGAGAGCTTTGATAGCTGCCAGTCTGAGCAATGCAACTGTAAAATGCAGTGAGCAAGAGGAAAAAAGATTATTGATTTCCCCACCTCCTAATGCTGGAGCATATTTACTGAAGGTAAATGCAGGCCCAGGGCTGGCAGCTGAGACAGGAGCCTGGCCTTGCCTCGGGCACCCACGTCAGAGCTCTGCTCTGAGCCTGCCAGCCATAAATTCCTCCCCTTGGAGCTCTCAGGTGAGAGAGAGAAGGCAGGGAGGGAGGGATGAATGAGAAGGGAAGAGAAAAGAACAAGAATGCCTTGAAACACCACAGCATGAAGCACTTAGAGGAAATAATTTGCCCTTAAAATCACCAGTAAATCATAATTCCTTTCTACAGGTTTCCCATTGTTTCAAGGACATTTTACATAGAGTGTCAAGAGGAGGGGAGTTTTAGATCCTTTTCATACAACTCCATGTGCCATTTATTTGGTCACCTTTACTCTTTATCTCTGTCAGAAACAAATTTGAAGTGCTCATAATCATATGAAGCCCACAGCAGATGGCAGCACAAAGCAAAATTTTGCCTCCATCCTCTGTTAGAAAAGAAATAAATGCTGAACAATTCGTGCCTCAGCCACCAGCAGTGGGTAACACAAATGCATTTGTCACTTTCTTGGCTGTTTGAGGAGAGGTTGCTGAGGAGATGCAGATCCCCCAGCAGAGGAGAGGACCCTCAGGCACCTGGGAGTGAGTTCAGAGCATCCACAGACCTCCCCAGGTCTCCTCTGGTGGGTGCTGGCCCCAGCTCCCCAAATTGTGTGGCTGCTGTGTGCTAGTGCTGCTGGCTTCTCACTCTGTGGGATGCCCTGGCAATCACAGCCTCAGGATTTCTCATGCTTTGATATATTTTTATTTTCAAAATATTAAAAAAATTACAGTGGGATAACAGTAAGCTGCCACTGCATAGCTGGCTTTGATCCAGAGAGATCTGTTGAGCAGTTTATTATCCACATCTCCAAATACCTGTCTATTCCCAGTGGAACTTACAACTGGACATTAACAGTGAAAAAGAACCTTCTTAGAAATTATTTTGTCACTCACCAATGACAGAAAGAAAAAAGTTTATTTAGAGGTTTAGCAACCTTCCTTTTTATTAGCACTTTTACTAGGACTAGAACAGGAACTTACAGGCCTCAGGGCAAAAATAAGACCATCACATAAAAATATTTCTGCACAGGTACCCAGTGCTAGACACTTACAGCCATGTACAGATAACAGAATTTTAAGAAAATTCTTAAAGCTGGTAGGGAAGTGGAAGTTGAACTTCTCCAGAAACAAAATACTTCATTGCACCATGGCTGCAATGAAGAGGGAAGAGAAAGGTGACACCTATTCAAGATTTCCTTCACCTCCTCCTCCTGCCTCTCCCTGCAGAAGGAGGAAATCATGTGCAGGGCACCTGGAGATCTCTGTGTCCCTGCCCCTCTCTGGCTCAGCATCCCCACATCCACCCACGCCACGGTAATCCCTGATTTTTATAGTTCCTCCTCTGCAATACCCCAGATCCTCTCAAGCCCTTTGCTTTCTCCACAGGTGTCCCTGTGTCCCTAAATTCCAACCTTCCCTCTGCTGGCTGTCCCTCAGTTACCCTGCCCATGGCACTGGCAGGAGGCAGGGCAGGCACCAGCCCATCAGCCCAGCAGCTGATGCCAAGCCAAAGCCTGCAACATTCCCTGCTTTTCCCTCAGTGGGAACAGGCACAAACCTGCACAAAACTTGTCAGATGTTATCGCTGTTTCATGAGTTTCTGCTGCTGTTTCTCTCTCAAATTCTGTCCAACAGGTTCGGGAGTGTTGAGGTTTAACTCCAGTCCCAAGCAGCTGCCTCATTCCCCTTCCTGCCACAGTGGGGAGGAGAATCAGAAAGAAAAGGTGAACCTTGTGGGTTGAGAAAAGAACACCTTAATAATTGAAAATAATAACATTAATAAAAACAACAACAACAACGATAAGGAGAGAGGGAAAGAAATAAACCCCAAGAGAAACAAGTGATGCCCAGTGCTCACCACCCCCTGACCAATGCTCAGCCCAGCCCCTCACAGACAGCTGCCCCCAGTTCATACATTGAGTATGAGGTTCCATAGCATGGAATATCCCTTTGGCTACTTCACATCACCTGTCCTGTCCCTCGTGGCTTCCTGTGCAGCTCCTCACTGGCAGAGCATGGGAGACTGAGAAGTCCTTGGTTTAAGGTGATCACTACTTAGCAACAACCAAAACATCCGTGTGTTATCAACATTATTCTCCTGCTAAATCCAAAACACAGCACTCCACCAGCTACTGAGAAGAAAATTAACTCTATCCCAGCCAAAACCAGGCCATGGAGTGGTTGGGGGACTGGGAAGCCCAGAGGAAGGTGGGCAGATGTGCTCCCTCCTTGCAATAAACAGGCAGAACCCCAAGGTATAAGATAACCTCAAGCTTTCATTCCCTTCAAGAGTCACCTTCTCAACTCCTCATCCCTCTGGGACAGAGCCTTTTGTACCACTGCTCTGTGTTCCTGTCCCAGTGCCAGTCAGTCCTGGAGCATCCCTGCACTTGTCCTGCTGTCCCTGCACAGGTGTCACTCGCAGCAGGTCCTGTTCCCCTGCTCCTGTGGTGTCTGGGCACTGCTCCTTCCCAAGGGAGCCCCAGCCCCACTGGCCACCTCCTCCTTCATTCTTGTGCAACTGAGCCCCCCGGGTGTTTGCAGAGAGAGGAGGAAAGCAGGGAAAGGAATGAAGCCTCAAACTGCAGACAGGCTTGAAAATAAACATAAGCCAGCAAACCAAAAATGGAAAAAATGCCTTAGAAAACTGAAAGAACTTTACATTTGGGGTGTATATCCAGAACCTTCTGCTCCCCCCTTTCACAGCCCAGGAGCACCCAAAAGGGTGTGTTTGGTGGAGATTGGGATCCACAGAGAAACTTGAGCCCAGATCAGTGGCTGCAGAGGCAGGGCACACCTCACTGCCTCGGATGGCTGCAAGGACTCAGAGCTGTTGCCCTCCCCGGGGCAGCAGATGGAGCAAACTGGGAGCATCCCAGTTTATGTGGGATAAATAACAGCCTCTGGCAGCCCTGCCTGCTGTGCAGTGCCAGATGTGCTGCACTGGGATCAGCCCTTCCCAGCTCTCTCAGCCCATGGGCCAGAGTCATTTCAAACAAAGTCAGGACCATCTTGGACCATGCAGGCAAATGATTTTTTATTCACAAGTAGAGATGCTTCTTTATTTATGTGACTTCCCTTTTCTTGTTCACTCACATATGTGTGGGCATGTGTTCATATTTATAAAGTTCTTTTCTTTATGTTTTTGGCAGCTGCTGTGCTGGCCAACAGCAACTTTGGTCACTGACAGATTGGGACTGGAAATTCAGAAATGCTGCTTCAGGTGATTGATTAATTAATTCCCTTCCCATTGCAGGTGCTGATTCTGGGACCTGAAAATTCTGGTCCCAGCCTGAGTTATGGATTTGCTGTATGGATTTGCTGGAGAGGAAGGTGATAACTGCTGTTCCAGACAGCCCCCTGAGTGCTGCCAGCATCCTTTGTGAGACACCAGGATGTCACTGTGAGACCCATCCTCACAGGGACCCACATGACACGGGGGATTTGTCACTCATGAGAATCACACAAATAACAAGACTCAATAACTACTCAAGAGTGAGGACTGCAGCAGAGCAGGGATGGAGCCAGAGCCATCCCTGGGATAGGGGAGCTATTGTGAGAGCTCCCAACCCACAGGGCATCCTCCCTCCCAGGAAGGGCTCCTGCAGTCCTGAAAGGGCTGCCCATTCCCAAAAGCTGCCTTTTCCCAAGGGCTGCCCATTCCCAAAAGCTGCCTTTTCCCAAGGGCTGTCTGCACCCAGCTGGTGCCTGCCTGGGGTAACCCCTCCACCCCAAAGCTTGGCAGGCAGCAGTGTCACCTTTCCTACCCCACTGACGTCACCAGCTCTGCAATGTTGACTGAGCCTTACTCAGTCCCTATGGATAGCAATTACTGCAATGAGTGTAACATTTAATGACCTCTCTTTAAGCCCTGTGGAAGTTCCTGGGAAGCAATAGAAACCACAGGCACACACAGGAATTTGGCTTCTTCCAGGGTTTTTAACCAATGGTGGTTTTGCAGCAGGAAGAACTGCAGCTCCACCAGACCCATAATCTCAATTTCCCCAGTGCTACAACCTCTGCTCATCATCCAGCAAGGCAGGGAGAGCCTGGAGTGGAAGGACTGCACCACTGCTCTGCCTTTTACCTGAAAGCACAGGTACCAAATCTTTACCAAACACTGGTAAAAAAGAGGAGGAATAATAACAAGCCTCTCTGTAAATCCTGTCTTCTTTGGGCCTGCCCATATTTGCCTCACTAAAGAAAAAAACAATTTCTTCTCTTTTTTCCCCATCACTTGCAGCCCCTGTTCATTTTGTCCCTAGGACTGAGCACTGCTTGAAGGCTTCCCATCACTTGCATAATTTAAGAAGCAAATAGAAAATATTGCTGCACACACATATAAAAGTATTGATCTGGTGATTCACAGTATTGAAGATAACTTACGTAGCACCTGGCAGAACACACACCCAGTGATAAATGAGAGCCAGGCTGGTGGGAATGCCCAGCTTGATGGTTGAGCTTCCCTTTGCCCAGGATCAGCCATTAACCTGCTCTAAATGTGCTAAAAATATGTTAATCAAAAGTGACTAAAAAAAATTTAAAACAGTAAAAAAGCTTCACAATTAAAATCAGAGTGTTTGAGTAAAATAAAAGCCTCAAAAGGCATTGTTTCCTTTAGATACATATCCTGCCTAAAGCCTGCAGATGGACATTACCCTGAATCCTGACCACCTCCCTGGCTGTGGGGCAGCAGTGACCCAGAGACAAAGCTCAGGAGTTTCCTTTTCAGCATCCAGGACCTATAAAATCCAGTTAATAATAATAATAATTAATAATAATCTGAAGTTAGCCTGGACTGCTACATAACACTTCATAGGGAGCTTGCTTCACTACCAAGAAACACTGAACATTAAGTGAACACTGTGCTTATAGCTGTAAAATTCTGTGCAGAGGTAAAATATAGCTCAGTACAGGATCATGATGGACATAGCAAACAAAGACAATCTGAGCACTGTTCCTCAGAAAAGGAGGGAGGGTAAGGGTCGGGATACCAATGATTTTTGTTTCTCTGAGCTCTGGTAGCACAGTCACACACAGATCTGCTTTCCCAGCAGTGCTGCTGTTTGAGCAGGTCAAAAATAACATTTTTCTGAATCAGATCAGGAATTATTGCAGCTTCCTTCTTTCTTGAGTTGGTGAAAAGCTGGTTTAATTTTGGACTGAAGCCATTCAGCAGCTCAAAGGGAGCAGTCCCATTCTACCAGCAGAGAATCAGGGAGTAAAACTGTGTTGCTGCTTTCAGATTCTGTATGGGTGCCTCTCACTCTGTTGTATATGTGACATCAGGAAAAATAAAGTGGCATTGAGAACATACCTCAAGGACTGTGCTACAAAAGATCACATCAATTTTCATTCCCCAAGATAAATTAACTCAAAAAATAAGCCAATATTCAGAAGGGCAAAGAGATTTTCTAAATGTTTAGTTAATCTGCTAAGTGTAAGATTTATTTAAATAAGTTTCTAGGGCATCATCCTGTATGATCCGTGCTGTACACAGCTCAGAAAGGCTCCAGTGCCTTTAACTGTCCTGGAGAAGGAGGAGTAGGAGAGGCACGGGGTCGGTCAGAGTGTCTCAGGTGTTGTTTGGGCAATGCTCTGTGGAACAGGATAAAAGGATTTGTGCTGTGTTTGTGCCCAGGCAGGGTGGGACAGCCTCAGAACTTCTGGCTGGACCTCTGGGCCCTGGGGCATCCCAGGCAAGCTGGCTGCAGCTTCCCAGGGGATGGGGGGAAAAGGTCTGGTTTGAGCTCAGAGCAGGCTGAAATCAGCCACCCTGCTGACCCAGCCCATCATCACTGCCACTCAGAGCTGAGGGGCTGTGCTCGAGCCTCTTGCTTGTCACAGGGCCTGTCCTTGGTCACAGGGCCCTGTCCTTGGTCACAGGGCCTGTCCTTGGTCACAGGGCCCTGTCCTTGGTCACAGGGCCCTGTCCTTGGTCACAGGGTCATCCTTGGTCACAGGGACCGTCCTTGGTCACAGGGGCCGTCCTTGGTCACAGGGGCCGTCCTTGGTCACAGGGCCCTGTCCTTGGTCACAGGGGCCTGTCCTTGGTCACAGGGACCATCCTTGGTCACAGGGGCCTGTCCTTGGTCACAGGGACCTGTCCTCGGTCACAGGGACCTGTCCTCGGTCACAGGGACCGTCCTTGGTCACAGGGGCCTGTCCTTGGTCACAGGGGCCTGTCCTTGGTCACAGGGGCCTGTCCTTGGTCACAGGGCCTGTCCCTGTCACTGCCCAGTCTCATGGCATCACTCTCACACCACAGCCAGGCCATCCCCTGTGTTTACACCTTTGAACAGCTGATGTTCCCAGCTTCCAGCACTGCCTGTTTGCACAGGGAAAGGCAGTGCCACCCCCTCGGAGGCTCCTCAGGGACACACCAGCAACATTTTGGCTGCAGCCATAGAGAGGGGTCAGTATGAATAGGAAAAAAAATTCCAAATTCAAGTGTGAATATTAACATATTCTGCCTCTGACAGCAGGCCAGGATCAGAACCTACACTCTCTAAGCAGCCTTTGCTTAGAGGATTGACCTGTGCTGGGGCTATTTATATAATCTGAGTTTGTGGCTATTTTAGATGCAGGAATAGCTGCCCATCAGTAGCAGCCAGTGCAGGTGTGGCCCTGACATCAACAGAGGGACCCAGGAGAAGCTGTCACCAGGACCCTGTGGCACAGCATGGGGTTGGAACCAGATGATCTTTAAGGTCCTTTCCAACCCAATCCAGGCTATGATTTTGTGGCATGCAGCCTTCAGGGGCCAGACTGTGGTGTGGTGCCCATTTTTCCGGGGCTGGGGCATGGGAGGAGGCACTTGTGAGTACTGGGGTGATCAAATGCCACTGTGTGCTGATAGCAGGGGTCTGAGCACAACCGGGGAGCAAGAACAAGGGCTAGGAGGAGCTCAGGGTAATCCTGGTGCTGGCCCGAGCCAAAGGAAAACAACTCTATCTCGAGGTCATAAAGTACACAAATTAACCAGAAAAAACGTATTCCTTTCTCCTGCAGCAAGCTCGAGCGTGGATGTGCTCAGATGCTGGTGAAGGGAGGCAGGGGAAGGGGGAAACACAGCCCCTCAGAACCCCTGGATTATGGGAATCTTTTAAACCACCTGTGCACAGGAACCATGACAGGGAAGAGAGGCTCGGGGATGGATTGGGATGCTCACACCGGGGTGTTGGGTGCCCCAAAGCAAATTCCCCAGGTTCTGTGTGGTGCTTAGAACTCCCAGGAGTTCTCCAGGTCCCACGGGCTATTGCAGCTGGCACTCAGAGTGCAGACAACCAAACTGAGCCCTGAGGGAGAGCACTCAGGGACTTGGGCATACCCAAAAGTGCTCAATTTGTACAGAAAAAATAAATTCCTCGGGTAATTTGTCCTTTCATATTTACTGTCCAAGTATTGCTGAAGAAGAGGAAAGCTGGAGGAACACATGGAGTTTGCAATTATCAGCCCTTCCCATGCAGCCTTCAGGACTGGCTCCAGAGGTGCAGCTCCCTCAGGTCAGGGACTGCCCCAGATCCAGGGACAGGCAGGGTCCAGCCATGGTTGGGGCAGCTTCTGCCCTCCTTGTAGCCCAGTTAAAGCTCAGCTTCTGCTGTTTCATCCCTGGACACTTGTGGTTTCAGGGAAAGTGGGGCAAAAAGTGCTGGGCTGTGACTTCATCCCCCCCCTACCTCCTACAGGGATCTTGCATTTCAGATGGGTTTCACTCCCATGACTTCAACTCTGAATAATTAACCACACCCCACAGCACATGGAAGAGAATTTTTTGGACTCCATGATCTCAGAGGTCTTTTCCAACCTAATTAATTTGTGATTTCAAAACCAGCTTTGCTTACTTTTAGGTCCAGGATGCCATCTATGGGGGATTGGAGAGGAAAGACACCATCTAAGTTTAGCTGGATGGCAAGGGGGTGAAACAGAACCTGCTGAAATCTGCTTCTTTCATCCTGCTGCTTTCCTGAGGAGAGAGATTGCCAACTTTCTTCTGTGAGGATGAGGTAGGCAAGAGCTTGGAGCAGAAGGCTGTCTCCCAAAACCTGGGAAAGAGGCTGATTTAGCAATTCCAGCCTTGTTCCTGGAGGAACAAACAGTGACACAGCAGGAATGGAGGGGCTCAAGATAGCCCTGCTGCCTCCCAGTGTGTGAAGGCAGGTGAGAAAGGGACTGGTCACCTCAGTCTGGGGTTGTTGTTGCATTTTCCTGGAATCAGATTGAATTCCACCAGCCCAAGCAGGAACATTTGCTGGGCTGTTTTCCCTGGTGACCATCAACAGTCACATCAAGCCTTCTGAAGCCATCAGTGGCCCACACCGAGCTCCAGGTGACTTGTAGTCAGAGGGGTAACCTGAAGTGTGAGCAGGAACTCTGGAGCTGTTAAAGTAAGGATTCACTATTCCATGAGCATTTTTTTCATATTAAAATGTCTAAAAAGGTACAAGGATGGTAAGAGAAAATTATTTCCTTCTCCTAAATCTTACCTTCCTTTGAGCTGTGTCATGAGAGAGGGATGAGTTCAAGACAGGAATGCCCCAAACTTTAGTGAAGCACAGGATTTAAGGCACATCTGCTTTGTAGAAGTCTCTGTGCACACAGCCTATTTGATTTAACCAACAAAAAGGAGGAAGACAGAGAGAGAGATTATTGAAGAGTTCATTTTCTCTCCATCAGTCCCACAGACAGAGGACTCATATTTTTATATCCTAGAAGAACATAAAGATTATAGATGGAACACATAAAGCCATTTGTCCTTATCCTCTCCCCATTCTTCCCTTTTGCTGCAACCATGGCACAGGAATTGGTCTCTCCAAGGATACAAATAAACTTGTTTTCTTTCTTTCTATTAAAAGGTGAAGTGAATGAGATCAGGACAGCCCCAGAAAGTCCTGCTGGCACTAGGATGACCCACCTAATGTGAATGGGAGCCAAATATTCATGCCAGACTGAAGCCCTGACCCTGGTGACATCTAAAGCAAGTGAATTTCACCTTCCCATGTCTGGACATGGAAGAAAAAAGGGAGAAAGCCTCATTGCCAAGGTTGCCCTTTAAAGAACTTCCCAGATGTCCTCTCACCTGAAATCTGGTTTTTCAGGATCATTTCAGCCGAGGGTGTCCCATCATTTCACACCCTCTGCAGGTCTGTGTTTCCCAAAGGCCAGGAGTAGGGATCACTTGCTTTGAGCACTGCAAATCTCTGAGCCCAATGTAATACCAAAAAATTCACCAAATTAGGGCTTGCAGTAGCAATCATGTTGTTACATCATGCAGTTACAATAGCCAAGTTTAGTTCCAGCATGTGAAGAAAACCTCTGACTGAAAATTCCTGATGAGTGTGTTCACTCCCATAACTGGTAGAGAACGTTCTAATCAAAGTTTGTATAAAACTACTCTTAGGAATAGCAAACAAAGCATTTACTAAATAACAGTTACTCTGAATAGATCCCAGCACAAACAGCAGGGCTTGTAGAGGTGGCAACAAACAATTTAAGTTATTGGCAGGTCTTTTTTCTTACTCCCAATGCAATTTCATTAAGTAAAAGTACCTTAAAGGGGTGAAGAGACTGAGCCAGGGATTTACTTCCAGTCCAAGCTAGAGGAGAGAATGAGGGGAAAAGCCCCAGTCCTGAAATCTTCAGGTGAGAGCAGCTGACTGGGGCTCCCAACTTCCAAAGCTTTGTTCTGACTCACATAATTCCCCTCTCAGCTTCTCCCCTTGCAGGTGGCCCTTCTTAATGCAAACAATTAAATGGGCATTAGTGAAAGTGGCTGCTCCTGTTGCTGAGTGAGGAGGACATTTGACAGGCAGGAAAGGGTGCCTGGGTTCTTCAGAAACTCTTTTTCACAGGGGCCTCATGTTCTCCACACTTCCAAACCTCTCCTTTGTTATCGAGGAGGTGAACAAAGAGGTTTTGAACCACTCCAAACAAAGTCCAACCAGGCTGGGACTAAAACCCAGAAACAGCATTTGTAGGACAGAGGAACAGTGGGTTCCAACAACCAGAAGCTCACAGTTCAGTTTGTAAGCAATGAAACCTTCTGTCAGCAGTGGGTGCTGCCACTGCAAAGCCCTTCACAGGATGGGTCAGGCTGGAAGGGACCACAGTGGCTCATCCTCTCCTCCCTGCCCAAGCAGGGACATCCCAGAGCACAGAATTGTGTCCAGATGGCTCTGGAATATCTCCAGTGAGAGATAATCCTTGGCTGCAAAGTGCTGTGTGCCTGTGCTCTGCACTGGTGACCAGCTCAGAATTTAACACAGTGGCTCTCTAAAGGCGTAGGAAGGGGACATTTGCCACCAATTAAGCATTTTCAGTGGGGCAGGGCTGGTGAAAGAGCTGGGCTGCTTTCCTTTATTTACCTGCCTGGCATGAAAACGCCTGTAATGCTGTGCAAGAGCCTGTTCCAGCTTTGGGCAAACTGGTTTTACTTTGGGAGAAAAGCAGTGTTTGTTCAGTGGCTGTGAAATGAGAAATGCTGTGAACTCCCCCTGAATTTGTGAGGTTTGCATCAAGTTCATCCGTGGCAAAGCCAGCTCTCAGCACCGGTGTTCCTCCTCACAGATGCTGGTGCTGTTGCCCTTCCAGAAGCCTCAGTGGCTTTTACCACAGTCACTGGATCTCACCAGCACATTTTTAGGGCTGACACCAGCATGTCCCCAGCCCTGTCCCTTCCCCAGCCTCCCTGCACACCACCACAGCTGTCTGAAACAATGCCCACACTGCTGACCAGTTCTTTTTTCTCTCCCAGTTCCTTTTCCCCTCCATTCTTACTTGCAGTCCCTTCATCATTAGCTCCCACAGGACTCTCAGTAGCATATCTGTTTGACACAGGCAGTTTCACTGCTATAAATCCTCCACAGCCCATTGAATAGAGACCTTTTAATTAGGTTTTAAGAATTTTCCCATTAGCGGAGAAACATTGAGAATTCAGGTCTCATTTATGAAAAGCAAAATATGTTAGTGAGGGAAGCTGTTTGGTTTACTGCAGTATTAGCATTTCCCCCCCTGTATTTATGGGCATGGATTAATTGCTGTTTTGCTACTGTGGACAGAAATATGTTTGACAATTCACTTGGTTGTGCTACAAATGACAGATTTAAACCAGTGATCCAACGTGAGTGCTCTCTTGGGCTACTGCATTCTCTGTGTGACATATAGAGAAAATGTGAACAAAATGTTTCATCATCAAAATTTGATTGCTCTGCTATTTGCACCAAACTAGCTTTATGTTCTCACTATCAAAGGGGTTTTCTGGCTTCAGCTCTCACTTTGTCCTGAGGATCTGAGATAGGACTTGATATGAGGGTGGGGAAGATTGAGCCAGAGCCACGTCCTTGACAAGCTTGGGAGGGCAAAGCTGTGCTGCCTTGGGCCCTGGACACACTTGGCCACAACAGGAGGGCAAGTGTCCTCTTCACATGTCCTGCCAGCTGCTGGGTATTCCAGAGTCAGGGAATTCATGAACCAGCTGTGGTATTTTTGGTGCTTTTAAAAGCCCAGATGGATTTTCCCTTCCAGAAACTGTTGCAAACGGCTTTTTGTTGAGGTGACAAGGACCCCTCTTGCTTGCTGCCTGCCCTATCCCAAAACACCTTCAGGTCAGGAAGAACTGTCACAGCGCTGGTTTGCCAATGTAATCCTTGCAGGCACCAAGTTTCTGCTTCAATCAGCCCATCCTGACAAAGCTTAATGTTGGAGAGACCCCAGCCAGCTCTAACAGCCGTGTTTTGATCCTGCTGGGTGCATTTGATCCAGTTCCTGCTCCTCAGCTATAGATCAGTGAGTGGCTGCATCACTTTTCGTGGGGTTACTCCAGGTGAGCAGGACACAGCAAGGGCAGCCTCAGGTGCTGTTTCCTCTGCCTTCATCCTTCATCCCAGCTGGAAACCTCCAACGTGCTCCTCTAGGCTGAGCTCTGGCTTCTGCAATGCTCTCACCCGCAGTAACTTTTATAAAAAACCACAGTAAAATAAGATGTTCTTGTTAAGATTTTCCCATCTCGAATTTTTTTTTTCTTTTCTGATTCTTGCCAGAACTTTACAGTTCACTTTGTATGCCCAGTCTCTTTAAAAACTTTAAAGTGAAGATTTCAAAGGAATTTCATAGCCACCCTTTTTTTTTCTGTTGAAATTTCTACTTCTTTTCTTTCTACTTTCCATTTTTTTTCTATCATTATTTTGTTCAATCCCTTGAAGAATTGAACTGAATAGAGACACAGTTTTCCCCTGAAGTAGCTCTCCCACTAATCATCGTATATCAACTCTTGCTAACATTGGAGCTTAATATTTCTCCCTCTATTTTTAACCACATTTAATTGGTGCAGAAGAAACACTTCCTGGCCAATATTTCCTCCCTTCACAGCCATCAATGAAAAGAGCAATAAGTGAAACTTGCTAAAAACAGCAATAATCTTGACTCTGCTCTGCCAGCTCTGTAGGTAATTTTTGCTGTCAGCTCAGCTGAGCCAGCCCAGGTCACTTTCTAACCTCAATTCTTTTACAGACCCTGTCACACTGTACATCCCTCTGAGCCTTTCCAGTCCTCACCATCAGCTGGAGACAGCAGTTTAGGCAGGATCTTTTTGCTGCCCACTTTTGAAATCACTAGGGCAAAACTTCTCTGAAATGACCTTTTCCTCCCACACAGGGTCTTAAGGCTCGCTTATTATTTCCTAGGTCTCCTGCTTCTCCTATTTCAGGCATTTCTCATTTGTATTTATCTCTTTAGCTATTTGTGTCAGCAATAACCTTGCAGCCCTTTTCCTGCATTGCCTGCTTTTCAAAGTTTTGATCACTGTTCCCATAGTAGCAAATGAGAGCCATGGGTCTTTTTTTTTTAATATCTTATGTGTCCCAAATAATATTCAGTCCTTGACAAGTGAGGTGAAACCCAGAGCTCTCAATCTGCTCTAAGAAACTGCCAGAAAACGAAAGGGGTAACATTTCCTTTTAGCTTGCAGGGTGAATGGCTGCTGACCCCTGCCTGCAGCTATTTACACTGCTAATTGCTCTGACATTAATGAATGAATTATGCTAAAGTGATGCAATATGTGCAATATCTATCAACTGTTCCATGCCATTGCCCTCAGAACTTCAGTGTTTGGGGCTGCTGGGTGGTCTCAGTGAGCCCCTGTCCCTGTGTGCAGGTGAGAGGTGTTGGCTCGTGCCCCTTGCACGATGCTCTTTCACTGCACCTGCAAGAATCCCTCCCTCCCACCACTCACCGTGGGAGGGAACAGACCCAAAAACCTTCTCCACATCACAAGTGGTGCTGGATTTGGGTCTTCCTTCTGGGAATCACAACCAACCCCCAGGCACGGGCTTGCTTTAGGTTTTGGTGAGTTTTGGAATGACCTGCAAAGCTCCACCCATCACAGCATCTTCCATTCTCCAAACCAGGACATTTTGACCATGTTCAGTATTAAACCCAGACTAGATTATCTTGGTTTTGAGCTCGAAATTTTCACTAGACAATTTGAAAAGATGTCCCTGAGAAATGATGAAAGTCAAAAGATGCAATGATAAAATCATGAGGTCAGCCAGACTAAATGAATCCCTCCCTAGCCCAGTTCCCTGAGCCAGGTGCTCACAGGAAAACTTCAACAAAGACCAAAGATAATCCAGTCATACACCACATTATTCTCATTTCCCACTCCTGCTCCATCATTTCATTTAATGCCTTCTGGTTGCTTTATTCTGAGAAATTATGAGTAACATTTGCTCAAGTCCAGCCAGCCACAGGCAGTGATACTTTGACAAAAATACCCTTCCAACCTCCAAGGATTTGAAACTTAGACATTTCCTGAAATAGATGTGCAGTTTAGGGATTTAACAGCCCCAAAGAGTTTTTTTTCAATGAGTTCACCCAGTTGCCTTTCAGACTTGTGGAAAGTTTTAGCATCCACAGCTGAGTTGCATCATATCCCTGTGTTAGGTGATGAACCATCTTCCTTCATGTTCTTCTAATTTACCACTGAGACTTTTATGTTGGATGGGACCATGAGCTGTGCCTCCCGTGACCTGTATGGATCTGGAGAGACCTGGTGTACGTAAATATTCCTGATGTGGATGCTGTCCCACACCGCCATCCCCACCATGGGACCTTTAGAGGCTGGAGATTGAGAACACAGCATGAAAAAGCAGACACAGAGTGGGTTTATAAAATGGAAAAACTTTGTAAATCTGTGATTTTTGTGAATCCTTGCCTAAGAATTGTTAATCTGTCATTTGCTTTTCTCACGGTTGCTAAGCACTGAGCTGGTGTTTTCACAAACTGTCTGTTATCCTCCATATGCTCCTGTCATCCTCACACTGCACTCACCGTAACCTGAGTGATCCCAATCAGCTCAGGGTCCTTTATTGCAACTGAAAAGGTGGGATTCCTCCCTTCCCAGGTGTGCATCACTCCACATTTCCAGACATGATGCCATCCAACTCTGCAGTCACTCCATTTTGCACAATCCGTCGCAGCAACCGCCTCATATTTTTACTGCCACAGAAATTCTGTGTCACCAGCAGATTTTGCCCTCTCACCTCCCCTTTCAGATGGTTTGTGATCCTGTTAAGCTGCAAAGGTCCCAGCACAGATCTGCAGGAGCCCTCTCATGACCTCTCCCCACAGTGAAAGCCATCCTGCCCTCAGCTTGTTGACCTGTTTTTATCCAGGAGAAAATTTCCCCATCTGTCCTGTGACAACTTAGTTCCTACACTCCTGAAAACACTTTTCCATAGCTCATTGCTCTCAGGAGCCAGAGGGCTTTTCTCAGCATCTTTTCTAATTACACTGTCTCCTTTTTAACTCAGGGCAGCCAGAATGTCACAAAGGGACTGGGACCGTACCAGAATTATGTTTTCTCCTTTGTACTCCTTTCCTAATAACTACTGAAAGCAATTTGCCTTTTTATCACTTTGAATATTCAGCTGGCACATCCACAGTGATGGGAAGCTGTGTGTGTGACAGTAGCTAATTTGCAGCCCATCTTGGTGATTATATACTTGGGTTACTCTTCCTCTGTGCACTTTAGTTTTTATTTCATTTACCATTTATCACCCAGTCAGACTTGTAAGATATTTCCACAACTGTTCAGCTAGCTGCATTTTTAAAAAAAAAATATGAAAAATAATCCTGAATCATCAGCATATTCATCACTTTATTATTCACCAAGCTTTCCTGATCATGTATGAGCATGTTGAGCAAAAATCCTCTCCTCACCCCTGTGATTGCTGACTTTTGTCTCCTATTTGAAAAGAAGTTATTTGTTTACCTCTTTGTTAATTTATTTTCCTGCAGTGTTTTTTTTTTTTTTTCTATTTTCTTTATTTTATTTGGAAAAAAAAAAGAAAAACAAACTTTTTTTTTCTTCTAGTAGCTTCCTTTACTCTCTCATTTAATTATTCTGGGTCTCTATGTGTGCCTGAGGACATCCTTTTCCTACTTTTTGTTCAGTGGTAAATATGTACTGAGTTTTTCATACTGTGTCTTTCAAGAGCACCCTGCTGTTTGCCAGCATTTCACACGTTTTACTCTTCCTTTAAGCTCAATTTAGTAAGTCTCCTTGATTTATTTTTCCCTTTTTGGACAGGATAGGTCAGGATCTGGACTCCCTCATTGCCTGTGGCATGGTAAACTGGAATGCATCACAACCATTATCATAACAAGACCTTTCAGAGGCCACATTTTGAATCAGATTTCTCAGGAGTTTCCTCCCTTCTCTGGGTCCCTACAAATCTGAGGAGGTCTAAAAAAGAAACAAAATGCATATTTCCCTGCTTTGCTGGCTCCAGCAAGTGTGTCCTCTTCTCCACAGGCTGGTCCCCACCTCATTTCAGGAATGATAAGGATTTTCTGGGGTTATTTTGGTGCTCACAAAAAAGTGATGGTAATGCTGAGATCATGGACTGCTTGGAGATCCCAGAAGCATTAAGGCAAATGATTGTCTCAGATCTGTGTTTCTAAACTGGGCTTTGCAGTCACAATCAAACCTTTTTGTAGTGTATTGAATGCTGAAATTCAGGCTTTCAGATCTGACTCAGCTCTGAGTTACACATTTGATTAACCTCAGTAATTAAATCTTTCTTTTCACCTTGGGCAAGGATGTTTGCCACAGAAATGTGACAGAAGTCCTCTTCCAGCACTGTCTGTGGTTTGTAGAAATGACATATTCTCTGATAAAATTCCCCTGAAGGAGTTTGAGCTCACAAAGTTCAAGTTGATTTTGACAACTGCATTAATACATCTGTGGTAGGGATCTTTATCAAAGCCATGGATCTCAGGGGTTATTTTGACCTGTCCATTTTCAAAATTAAGACGTAGGGTTTTCTCTGGTTTTTGACCTGTCAGTGTTATCTGGTGGACAGACAGATATTGTCCTGGTTTGAGGAATTTCATGTGCCAACTTGTACTTTTCTGTGCCTCGCAGAGCTGGAAGGAGAAAATTGCAGACACCCCTCTCCTTTGCCACTGATTTTTTTCTCTGTCATGATGATTTATTTTAGAGAGCACTTAAAACCTGGGATTTACTTTGGGGGCTCCTAATCAATGATGTTGGCCCAGTGAGAGATTTCTTCATGTCAGCATTCAAACTACCAGTTACCACAAAATGAAATTCCCTTCAGGACACAACACTCCCTTTAGGATGAAAATCAAAATTGTTTGCTGGTTATTTTAAGTGAAAAGAGATATAAAAAAAATATCCTTATCCTTCAAAAGTTCTCGATTAGAATAAAGAGTTGTAGGCCGCCACCAATCCACTGCAAGATCCAGTGCCAGATGTGGTGATTTCTCCATGTCACAGAATCACAGAATCACCAGGTTGGAAGAGAGCTTCAAGATCATCGAGTCCAACCCAGCCCTAACACCACAACTGGACCATGGCACCCAGTGTCACATCCAGTCTTTATTTAAATACATCCAGGGATGGTGACTCCACCACCTGCCTGGGCAAACCCTTCCAATATTTATCACCCTTTCAGTAAAAACCTTTTCCTAATATCCAATCTGTATTTCCCTTGGTGAAACTTAATGCTGTCCTCACTGGAAAGGAAATGAGAGCACCACAGGGCAGCTAAAAGGGACCAGGGGAGGGTGGGGAGGGAGGACAAGGAGCCTGGAGAGGACATGGAGCCCTCCAAGCCCCTTCTGGCCCTTGCAGAGCCTGAGATCCTTCACAGAGTTACCTAAAGGTTGAGGTAGGTGCCGGCCTCACAGAAGGAAACACATTTACAGGGAAACCCCAGATAATTTTCAAGGCTTTGCTATATAAACATATTAAAGATCTTTAAGTAATCCCCTGGCAGAAAGCAGGCAGCCCATTTCTTGCGCTGTGTTTGCTTTGAGATGCCAATCAAACGCTCTTTCCGCAGCGAGAGCTCGGGGCTAGATTTGCCTTTGTGCCCGCAGCTGGGATCGGGCCCAAGGGGTGACAGCCAGCAGATAAGGGCTTAATTAATGTCCAGAAAGGAGCAGGAGCAACAAACGTTATCTGCAGTTTCAGCTGACTCACGCGATGGGCTGATAATCCACGGAGGTCCGAAAGCAGCGCGGTCCCCTCGGGATCACCACGGGCAGCGCTTCAGCCAACCTCACTGCCCATCTCCCAGGCCCCTGGAAAAACTGCCCAGGACTTCTCTGGACAGGCACCATGGATGGAAATGGATGGAAAACTGGATTTTAAAGTCTTGAGTCTGATGTTTTCTCTAAAAGTGTGATAGGAGCTGCTGGGTGAGGGAGAACAGCCCTCTCATGCCTGCAGCCTGGTGTCTCGTGTTTTGTCTACACAAAATATCTAATTTATGAATTGTGACTCTCAATGAGAAATGCCACCCATGTTAGAAGTGGGGGTGGATATAAATAGAGTCCACAAGGTATTGAATAACCTTTAGGAAAAAGATCCCTATTTTTTTTTTCCCTTGTAGAACAAAATTCCTCCTACTTTGTTGGAAATACTTTTCAACAAATGAACTTCCTCCAAAACACAACCGTGGAAGCTGAAAGGTCTCACTTTGAGCTTTGTAATGGAAAGATGCACCAAAAAAAAAAATCATATATAATATTCAAAAGCAAGAAGACACAGGTCTCTGAAAGATAAAAAAGTGCATTGAATCTCTTTATTTTGGTGATGAACATGAAGGGTTACCTGGTGGTTTTCCCATAGGAAGAGTAATGCTGCAGAGCACCCAAGGGGCTGCAGCCTGTCCTGCCTGCTCTCCAGATGCCTCCTGTGGGGAGCATGCAGAGATGGTTCCACCATCCCACTGCTTCTTCTCCCTCCCTGGCATTGCTCTGATTGTCTTGAAGAGTTGACAATTAGCTAGAAGTTAAGAAACATTACAGTAAATGGTAGAAAATGGTCCAAAAGGAGGATTAAAGCCTTCAGCAGTCCAAGTCCCAAGGCTTGTTGTCCCAAAACAATCCAAAGGCTGCCTGGGAGACCACCTTTGAATCCAGCAGAAAAGCAGTCAGGAAGTTACGAGGTCAAACATGGTGTTTCAGAAGTTTGGTTTTGGCAAAACACATGCAGGTGGTGTTGGATGTGTTGGGAAGTGCTGCTCTGTTTTGGGGATCAGGCAGAGGGATGGGGACAGCCCCTGTCGTGGCACCCCTGGAACAGGACCTTGCATAGGGCAGCAACTCCCAAATAAAACTGGGACACTCTGGAGTGATGCCTGGATGAGCACAGCACCTGTGGGGCAGGCTGAGATCATACAGACACTCTCATTTCTTCTCTTGTGTCTCTGTGCTGTTGGACCTCTTGGGCTTTTGGGATTTGTTTTTATCCCTGATCTTGCCTTCTTTTCCTAAATCCCCTTGTGTGGAAAACAACAGTGGCCTTATGTGCTCAGTGTTTCTCAGTCACACCTTCCATTTTCTGTGTTTATGTATTTTTTCAGGTGCACAGTGGTCTCCTGAAGCTTGGAGGTCTCACAGCTCCAGGCCTGCTCCCTTACCTGTTTCAGAGTAAGCATAACCAAAACCTTAAGGCCAGGGAAAAATCAAGGCAGAAAAGAGACACTGGGTAGAAAAGATATGTACATATTTTTCAGTAGTGACTGGAAAATAAAACTGCCCAAAGGTCTAAAATAGTCCAAAGGCAATGAAATCAGAGCACAATAAAATCTGGCACTCAGAGCCAGAGCCTCTGGCATCCAAGGCACCCAGCAGCATCCATTTGATAGATTATAGGATCACATAATAGATATGTATCTATAGGTACGTAATAGATATGTGATCAATAACTCTCAGGAGCCCAGAAATTTATCTCTGGGATATCACAACATGCATGGCAACACTTCCTAACCAAACAAAAGAAAACCCAACCTTCTGGGTAAAGCTTCAGATGGAACAATGTTATCAGACCTCGCTGGGCAAACACGAGGAGCGCATAAAACCCGCGGCCTCCAGGGAGAGCAGCACCTCTCCTCTTGCAAGAGCCATGGATCTCAAGGTGCTCTGTGCGCTCTCTGTCACCCTCATCGTAGCCCTCAGCACCCTGGCAGAGGGAATTGCACCTCCAAGTAAGTACATCCACGTGCTGTTGCCTTCCAGGTACGTGTGGGACCCTCATCCCACCGGCTGCAGCCAGAACCTGCCAGCTTTAACAGGCCAGACAGCAAATGGCTTTCTGTGCTGCTACTTATTCCCCAAGTGGAGCCTACTTTTTAATTTTTATCAGAGAGAAAAATAGCAAAATGTGAAAGACTGCAGCTGAACTCTTGTGTTGTTGGAATAACCAAGAACCCGCTGTAAAGGCAGAGGAGGTCACTAGAACAGGACCAGGGCTGGAAGAGGAGCCAGCTTTGTCTAAATTTTCTTCTGACATTTGGTTTATGCTGCTTTGCCACGTGAATACAGTTTTAAAGGAGCCTATCTGCCTCCTCATTAAAAGGCAAGTCATTTAGACAGCTCCAGAAGTGGAAAGCGAGTAACTCAATGACAGCTGGAGGACAGCTCCAGAATTTCTTGGTTGTGGCTGACTGTGCAAATGACTTAAAATGTTAAAAGCATAACTGCAGCTATTTGCACATCATCCTGTACTTTATAATCACCTGTCAGGAATGCAAAGATTTTGTATCTTGTTTTGTATATGTTTGAATATCCACTGGACCCTTAAGTCTTTTCCTCTTCACATGAGATGGACAAAGCAGCAAACATTTAATAGCGTAATGTTTGAAGTTCTTGGGATTTCCCATTTGGTGTGGTCAATTTGAAGCCCACAGACCCCAGTGGGCTGGGCTGGCTTGGCTGCAAATGAGACCACAGACTCTCAGAGTTTGATGTACAGCCAAGACAAAAATTGGTAGTGGTTTAAGGGCAACTTTTAAACCACCCAGGCTGTGGTCTTAGCGGGGAACTGAAAAGATGGAAAGCATCTAGGGAAAGAGCATTGTTCCCAGTGAGCATTTGGTAAACACCCCTCCATAACAAGTGTGCAAACTGTAACTCGCTCCTTCTGTCCTGAACAGCAAAATGCCAGTGTAAAGTGGTTCCCAGGGAGAGGACAAACTGTGGCTACCCAGGGATCTCAGCAGCAGAATGCAGGAAAATTGGGTGCTGCTTCAACGCTTCAGTCCCCAGCGTCCCCTGGTGCTACAGTCCTAAACCAAAGAAAGGTAATATCTCTGCCAGAAACACTGATTTACCTCGTGTTTAATTATCCACAAATGTGTGCAACCAGGGAACAGTTCTGCTTTTCTCCTTAGCCCAGAAAAATGGGCACAAATCTCTTTTAGGAGACCAGTGGCAGTAAAACGCAAAATCAAGCCTTGCTTACCCATCAGACTTCTGCTTCATCCTCTTCACACAATGTATTTCTTCTTCCTTCAGGCTTCTAGTTGTCAAACAACCTGTGCTGATTACTTAGAGACATTTCTGTGTCATTTGTGGTCTTGTCCATGGGCAGAGCAAGGGATGCTCAGCATTTATTTAAGTGGGTTTGCTGCGTGGCTCCTTGTTTGACATCTGTCAGCATCCTGCTTCTATTTTTTACTATTGCTTTCTCAGAGAGGATAACAGCTGCTCTCCCAGTCTTTCAAGGATTAGCTGTATATTTTACATAACTGTGTTAAGTAATGGAGTGTAATTAGCTGCGTTAATTAACTCAGTGTAAGCTACATTTGCTGGGCTGACAGCACAACTCCTTCTTAGGAGAACTTCAGGGCAGTCTCAGCAGTTGCACAGGTGACATGAAAGGAAATGAGGGGTGCAAAGGCAATGTTACCCAACAGAAGAACCTGAAATAAATTGAGAATAGTCAACATCTCAGGGATCAGAAGTACAGTAGGAAAAAATAGTTTTGCTTTTGAGCACTGCTTGCAATTCTTGTAAACCTTGAAAAACGAGCAGCAGCAACTTAGGGTGCCATTTTCATAGAATTGCTTTTCTGAGCAGAACTGCTCCATGAGAGGAAAACTGAAGTATTCAAGCTGGGTCCTATAATCTCTTTACTTAGGATTTTAGTTTTAAGTGCCTAGAAGAGCTGTGATTTCCTCCTGAAAGACTTATTTCCCTTCTGTAACTTAAGCCGGCATGCAGAGAGGGCTGGGTGACCCTCTCCCTGTGGTAGCCAGGCTGCTCTGGGGTTAGCTTGGGTTCAGGTAATGGTCTGAGGGCAGGGTATGTGTAACCACTACAGGAGACACAGGACTTTTCACCCCATTGCTGGATTTAGGAAAGGTAAAGATGGGCTGCTGCCAGACACTTCCAGGGGTGAATTTTACCTCCTCTTGTCCCTGGGGCACAGCAGCAACTCATCACTCTTTGGAATTTAGTTTTGCCTGGGAGGCTGGGTGAGGATTTGGGCCAATCTGCTGGCAGAAATTGGTTCAGAGAAGGTCATTGTGGCCATCACATCAGCCCAGTGACCTCACCTTTGATTTGTGAATTACATCAGCAGGCAGAGGGAACGCCAAGTAACACGTTGTCCTTCCTTCTCTCATTATTTTTGCTCCACACAGTGAGGAAAGTGTGTCCCAACGATCCCTACACCAGGATAAACTGCGGCCACCCTGGCATCAAGCCCAGGGAATGCACGAGGAAGGGCTGCTGCTTCAGGGCACACCCCGCTGGTGTCCCCTGGTGCTTCTACCACCGCGTCGTGGAGGAAGGTAATGTCCCACAGGAGATGTCCCCCGTGTCCCTCTGAGCGCTTCACGGCTCCTGGCAGCGTCCCAGGCTTGGTGTGCTGTGCCAGCCAGAGGGTGGGAGCAAATAAGGGTGGCTAAACCCTAAAAAAGCAGCTTCTTGTACCCAGAGTGGGGTGTTGCTGATGCATCTGAGCCTGGGATCTGTGGGCAGTGTGCCAGTCTGGGCTCAGGTGTGAGCTCAAGACCCCAGCTAGTCCCAGAGTAGAGGTGCAGCCACCCAGCTCACATCCATCTTATCAGCATGAGAGATAAAAGGCTTTGCTTTGGAAACATGGAATGAAACTTACAGAAATTTCTGATCCCCAGCCAACTTTGTTTTAGTTAGGATTGACCTTTCAGCATATTTAATAACCAATAGCCTCAGCCACACTGTGTTCTGCACTACTTACAATTCACCATAATTCGGTTTTACTGATATGGATCATAACTAGGAAACACATCTACATATGGGGGTTGCTCAAGATGGCTAAAAAATTGCATTTTGGGTGTCCTACATTGAGGCAAAACACTTCCTAGAATTTTGTGTGATTTATGGAGAAAACATGTCCCTTAATCTGCTTCTCCTCTTTACCTCCCCAGCTTGTTAAAAGGAGAAACTTCCATCAAGAACTTTGCAATCTTTGGATCTACTCCAACAGAACAACAGACGGAGGTCCCAACTCAGACTTTATATTTTGCAACAGCCATGATTTCTAGGCTGCTTTTTTATCTGGGATTGACTCCTTTCTGATGAAAAGTTACTGGTAGCTTTTATTCTCTCAGTAGGCTAGCACCACACAGGTTTTCACTGTAATAAAAGAAGTACGACACAACTTGTGAGGGCTTTTCTTTTTTTTTTTTTTTTTTTTTTTGCTGTCTTTATTTTAAAGCTGTGCATTTCTCCGTTTCCCAGGAAATTTGGCATGTCAGCAACCTGCTGATGAGGGAGCAGGCACCAGTGCTTCCAAAAGGAACACGGCACTCAGCTTTTTGTGTTAGTTACACTTCACACTTGCAAGTGAAGTGCTTTGAATTTGTTAGCTGGCATCACACGGGCCACCTATCCTTCTGAATGCTGGAAATATTCAGAGTTTGCCTTTATATAGATTTAGCTGTGGGTTTGAGCTTTTTTTTCCCCCCTTGAGACATAGGGTAGGGTACCTTTGATAGCTGACCACGGAGCTGGTCTGACTCAAACACCTCCTGCTCTCTGCACCTCCCTGGATCTGGTGCTCACCACAAGCAGGTCCCATGGGTCATGCTCAGGAAATGTCTCTGTGACACTAAAAGCAACACACAGGCTCTCCCAATCCTGGCCTAAACCTGAAATGGAGCTGCTGTGTCTCGCCAGACACAGGAGAAGCTCCTGGTGTTATGTGGTTGCTTTCTCCTGGGAGTCTTTAATGCTCAGCACAGCAGCTCGAAGGCTTCCCTGCTTCAGCTGAGTGAGAGCTCGGTGAAGAGCGCAGTAAAGAGCCTCTAAGAGCTGTGTTGGCAATAAAATGGGGACCCTGAGGCTGCAGCAGCAACAAACTGTGCTCAGGGCTCAGCAGGGGAGAACAGTTGTACAGGGCTGTGCTGCAAGGAGAGAGAAAAAGATGGAGACACAGAAACATAGAATGGTTTATTTGGAGGGACTTTAAAAGGTCATCTAATCCAACCCCCCGCAGCAAGCAAGGACATCTTCAACTCAATCACGTTGCTCCTAGCCCCAGCCAATCTGTTCTTGAACTTTTCCAGGGATTTTTCACTTCTCTGAGCAACCTGTTGCAGCCTTTTACCACCCCCACTGTGAAAATCTTCCTCCTTAACATGCCTCCTTGGAGGTTTGATTTATCCCTTTACACTTTAGTGATGAATAAGTTTACCCAGGCAGGTAAAAAATTAGTCATTCATAAACCACTTCCAACAGACTCAGAAATCTGATTTGAATATGGCAGGATACCAGCTGTAACATGAGCAATAAACTGAGCAGCGTACTGAAGGTCTTTGGAGGTGTTTCAAAAAGCTACAGAAAGTGCTGGGTTGGGAGGGATCCACAAAAATTGAGACCAACTCCTGGCCCTGCACAGCCCCAAGAATCCCTGTGTCTGAGAGTGTTCTTCAAACACCCCCTGAGCTCTGTCAGGCTGGTGCTGTGACCACAGCCCTGGGGAGCCTGTTCAGTGCCCAGCCACCCTCTGGGGGAAGAACCTTTTCCTGATATCCAACCCAAACCTCTCCTGCCACAGCTTCAGGCCATTCCCTGGGGTCCTGTCACTGTCACCACAGAGCAGAGATCAGTGCCTGCCCCTCCTCTTCTCCCCATGAGGAAGGTCAGTGAGGTCTCCCCTCAGCCTCCCCTTCTCCAGCCTGAACAGACCCAGTGCCCTCAGCACCATCCCTGGCCATGATGTCACCTGCAAAAGCCATGAGCTGCTGGGCTGAGGCAAAGCATTCCCAAGAGCTCAGCCACCACTGGGTCATGCAGCTGCTCCAGACATTTGGGGTTATAAATCAGAGTCAGTTGCTCACAGCACTAATAATTATTACCTGGGGATATGGTGTCATCGCCAAGTCCAAAGGGACGATGTCTATTCTGGGAATTTACTTGGGAAAGTGCTCGAGGTCTCTCTAGGTAGACTGCCATCAACACCCATACAAATGAACCTTAAAAAACTCCCTAGAATTCTAAAAACTAACATTTTTGGTGAGAAAATAAAGCTGGCAGAAACAGAGTGAAAGCCACAGCCGCTGAAGATTTGAAGATGAGAGGCAGAGCCAAGGCAGAGCAAAGTGAGATCCCAAAAGAGGAGTGCCCACCAAAGTGTGCAGGACCTGCAGAGATGTGGCTACAAAAGGAGGGACCTTCCTCTCCTTCCCTTCAGGATCACTCTGAGAGCTCCCCTCAGCTGAGTCAGTGTCCATGGGCCTCATTTCCAGCCTCAGAGAGAAAAAGCCTTCAATGAAGACTCACCCTTTGTATCTGCAGCTCTGCACACCGACATCGCCATGCAGAGGGTGCTGAATAGGCAAACAAAGTTCTGAATAATTTTCTGGAGGGGAAAAAAAAAATAGGTCAACTTTGTGATTTTTGTCAGCAAAGGTGGTACAGGAACCCACTTGTGTCAGTTTGTGACACAAAGGCTTTGTGCTGATGGAGCCATTACGCAGTGAGTGACGTTTAAAACCCCAAATACCCAACAGTCCTAAACTGCAGCCGTGGCAGCTGAGTGCCACCAAAGCTCCAGCTTCTAATAAAGGCTGAATAGAACATGTTTGACATTGCAGACTGATTGCAAAGGTGCTTCAGTGAGTGAAGATGTTCTACTGGCTTTTAAAGCAATTGTCGTCAAGGGAAAGGTGTCGGAAATCGTTCATTTTGAAGTAATCAGGAGAGCTGGGTTTGGCTGACAGGGGAGAAAACTAGGACAGACAAGGAGCTCTGAGCAGATGGGTGATAGCAACAAAGAACAAACCTGTAGCCACGTGAACAAGGGATTTAACTGCAAATACCTCCAAAAAAAGTGTTTTTTTTTAATGTGCCACTTCCTTCAGGTGCCGTTCCCGAATGACTCCGGGTAGGGTATGGATCCTGCTACAGTGTCACACACCTCCTCTGGCAAAGCTTGTGCTCAAAAGAAAGATTTCAGCAAGGTGCTAAACTGAAGTGAAAAAGAATATGGAAACTGAAATCTTCCTCTGTTGAGAGCAGCCAAATCACACGGTGCTGCCACAGGTCTCTGTGTGAGTTACTGCCTTTAGTAAAGCTTGAAAACTCCACCATGATGCCATTAAACAGCTTGGAGAGCAGAAAATAAAACACAAGGACCAACCCTTGCTCCCTGTGTTAAACCCAGCACCTCCAGACCCAGATTCAGTTTCCAAGAGGTCGCCCTCACTGCCAGACTGAGCCCAAAAAGGAAAATTCACTGCTCTGGGGTGATGGCTGCTAAAGCTTCCTTAGGAGCAAAGTTCAGGTGAGAATTTCAGAAGCTCTCAGGGGAGTTTTCCAAGCAGCTCTCTGCCAGAAGCAATAACTCTCTTTGGGCAGAAGAGTCCATTATTACTCTGCAGGCTTTTCCCCCTGATCTGAGCCTTCTCCTGAAGCATTTGAAAGCTGCCAGTGCTGGTGTATGAACATCAGGATGGTCCCTGTCCCAGCACACTTCACCAGGTACACAATGGGACTACAAATGTGTCCTCAGTACTAGGAGAAAACAGCCAGACAAACAGACTTTGCTTTAGAATATTTGTGCTGCAACACAGAATGCATCCTAAAACCAGCTGGGTAGCACTCAGGTGCTGTAGAAGAGGATGCTCCTTTTTCCAGTGTTTGGAAACAGGCTGCTCCTTCCCCTGCCAGGTAAATTTTCCATTTTTCACATCATAAAATTTTGTTTCATACAATTTCCATGTACCAGAGGTGGGCAGGGTAAGAAAACAAATTACTTTCCTGCTGGAGACCAGTGTTTCTATTCCACCTAGCTGTGATAACTTCTTGTGTTTTGTCATCTCCCTTTGCACACCCATGGGGGCAGCCAGAAATCCCCCTCAGAGAAGCCACCAGACAAAGACAGGCCCTTGTAGGGTCCTGTTCCCACCTGTCTCTGAGTTAGGTCTCTCCACATGTGCTTCTGTCTCAGAGCATAACAGGAGGTTGTTTTGGTAAACAGCAGTCTTGAGTGATTCAGTGCTAGAACACCACAACAGAAATGATAGTCTGGAATTCTTGAAGTAAAATATTTCCCTGCAGCTGAGCCAAATATCTGAATTGCTGAACTTGTTGCAGAAATTCTAGGAAATTCCCAGGGGTCTAACTTGCCACCAGTGTGGACTGACACTCCAGTTTATAGTGTTTTCAGAAAGCTTCATGAGAAGTAAATTTGGTAGGTAAAATCCAGCTCCTTCCTGCCACAGAATGAGATTTTCTCTGCATTTTACCCTTTTTTGAGACTTGGCATTATGCCCCACCCAAGGCATGCTCCACCAAGACACAGAATTTGAGTTTCAATGAAGAGAAGGAGCAAAATTAAAAGGTTTACTGTCTCTTCTATTGTTCTTTAAGTACTTTGGGGTTACTGTCTGATTCTTACACAGGAGAAGGAGAAAAAGCATCTGTAAGACTCTTGATGAAGGCACAGAATCTACTTCATATTTGATTATACATACTACAGGGATAAGAAAAAAGGTCCTAGGAACCTAGGTGGAGCTTTATTCTGCCTGTCCAGCAGAGCAAAACAGGCAGTGGGACAAGAGAATGACTTTGCTAGAAAGAACTGGGGGAAACAATGCAACTCTGAGGGGTGTTTTTGCTGTCAGAGGCTGAAAATGGATCAGCTTCATGTTTTGATAATGTTTTCTGTCTCTGTAAGAGCATTTTTTCTCAGCCTTCCCATGTGTGTGCAGGCACAGGCTTGGAACAGGAATGTCAGGAATCCAGAAAAGCCATCACACAGAGTTAACAGTGCATAATAAAATTCACAGATCTTGAAACAATCTTCAGGCACAGGGAGGAAAAAAAAACACAGAACCAAACGAGGCTATGAAATTTAAAATGCACTAAACAATAGAAATCGATGCAATTAGTGTCAGTTTGACTAATCCAGCCCTTGACAGCTTTTCTGCCCCTAAATGAAGCTGGCAACACTTCCCACTGTTATAGATACATTTTATATTGTTGGCTTTTCGCAAATATTAAAATGAATGTTATGTGTATAAGAATGAGAAATTTTGTTGTATTAATATAGTTTGCTTTATTTCTGTTATTGATGAAATTTAGAAATAGTAGTATAATACATATATGTTAGGTTATGGCATAGTATTAAAATAAAAACTGCTTTTGTTTGTATAACCCAAAGACTGAGAAAAAAATAGCTAGAGAACTCCTGCATTTGTAAACTATCTTATCCAGATGAAGACAGCAGTGACCAGAACTCTGGGGGAGGAATTTATTGCATTTCTGGTATCAGAGAATGTAAATCTCAATAACACCAAGAAGATTGATCTATTGAGAAAGGGGCAAGAGAAAACTAAACAGAAGAACACCAAAGATCCTAAGAAGAATGTATGAATATGTATGAGAATTTATGGATATGTAGTAGGATTTTGTTTTTAAGGGACAATCCTTTGTTAGTAAGGTGTGCTCTCTTGGCTGAATGCAGAGACACACGGCTGTATCTGTACACTTTACTGTATTTTTTCTCCTAATTGTTTTTTTATTAAACTTTTAAATTCTATAAAAATTATGTGAACCTCGTTTTTCACACCACCAAGGCCTTCATGAAGGCTGTCCCATGGGGAGATGTCAGTGCTGCTGGCAGCACAGCACCTGCTCACCGCTCACCTGGGCAGATCCCTGCATCCTCCCATGCTCAACGAGCCCATCTCTTACCCCACCCACCTCCTTGGCTTTCCATGCCTTCCAACATGCATTCCTAAGCAGGTTTTAAATGGATAGCTGCTGGAAAATAAAGTTTTCTTTATTTTCAAACGCTCTTTATTTTATGAATCCATTTGGTGTGCATGGTGGATGGGAATTGAGTGTGAGGTTTATTAATTTTTGCACAGTTCTAATGAGAAGTTTATGGTTGGGTTATTTAATAAGCATTAATTGCCATATAAAATGCTTGAAGTAATTTATGTTGCCACTCAGGCTATGAAGGACTCCCATTCCTCCTCCTCCCCTCCTGATCTATGGACAACAGTTGGCACAGGGAGGCATTTAGGTTTTGGGAACATAATTCCTTCAATCAAGTATTATTTCCAGGGCTATAAAACATAACATAAAAGTATGATCTCTGTCATCATGAAAAAACTGTCTTGAAAATGTAATCCTGTTGCATCCTTAGGGCAATCCATGCTTTAAGCATCACTGCTCAGGTTATTTATGAGTGGGTACTTGTGAAAGTTAGGCCAGTTCTCTTTGAACTGTGGTGAGCAAGGCAGGCAGTTTGGTTGCTGTGGTGGTCTGGATGGGTGGCAGAAAGACAGTAATGTTGTCTAAGCTTGGCCTTAAGTCAAACACCATGAAACAACCTTAAAAACTGCATGAAAAACCACCCAGGGAAAGTGAATATTTGCCAAAGCACAGCACACCAACACTGAACCCTCCTCCTGGCACTGCCAGGTCAGGATTTCTGCCCAAGGGTTTCCCTGCCAGTGCAGTAGGAAGCAGCAGGAGCAGTAAACATCTCACTTCTTGGCCAGTGTGGATCTTCAGGAGGAACACAGGAAATGAAAATGCTGACTTTCTAAACCAGCTGAAGGCTTTCCAGAAATGCCCAGAGGGCTGCAGAACATCCCACAGGTGCTGCAGCAGAATGAGGGAGAGCGGTGTTTGTTATAAGGGGAAATGGACAGGTGGGACTGGCAGGATAAAACTGAGTTTTTCTTCAGCTGGGGAGAAGGGAGGAAGAAACCCACCCACTGCAGAGTGCCAAGCAGAAGGCAAACAGGGAATGATCCTTTCCTGCTTCTTGTAATGAAACAGCACAGGGAACATCTGCCACTTGCAGGTAGCAAGGGCAAGATGAACAGAAGATTTAGTCTTTGGAGGAAAAATCCACCAAAATTCCACGAAAATATGAAAGTGATTAATTTCACTGGTTCAGGAAGTCCTTCAGTTGTAGGATTTCTCAGAGAAGCACCCTCTGATGCTTTCTTGGGTTGGAAGGGACCTCCAACATTGTCTAGTATGACTGCAGTTCATGCTTTTAAGGATTTTTAGTGGATATTTCTGTAACCCTCCTGTACTGGGAGTTACCTGAAACCACCCCAATTGCAAACAGGCAATTCCATGTCCTTGCTGGCTGCCAGGATCAAGGAGCAGGCAGTGAAAATGTATCACCACCAACACATCTTCCCCTTCCCTCAGAGTGAACACAGGACCAAAGGCATCTGTCTGAAAATAATAACACTTTATTTGATTTTGTGTGTGTGTGTGTTACGTTATCATAAATGTTCTCTAGTCTCAGAAAACAAAGCCCTAAGTCTGGAAAATAATGCACATACAAATCTCTTCTTACAGGTATTAAGTATACAGAAATATACAAAGATTTCTCTATTACTGTAATATATCATCAGAATGCCCCACATCCCACATTTTTACTCAGGTTCACTGTACCGGGAAGCGTAAACTACAAAGGTAACAAGCAACCTGAAAAAGACATGGTTTGTATAATATAATTACATTATATGTATATATATATATCTACAACAGTGCAAATATATCACAGCGTGCAGGCAGCAGTAGTCTCTAGAGAAGCAGAATAAAATTGATTCACAGTAATGCAAATGCATTACAGAAACAAGAGACAACAATGACATATTAGATATTCAGAATATGCACACTTTAGCACGCTGATTTAAAATCATACCTTGCATTGACTCTTGCTTTGAAAAACAAAAGAACCGAATGTTAAATAATTCAGTAACAGGTTCAAGGGCAGAATCTCACAATAAGGTCAACTGACTCAGATAAGGTATTTGATAAATATTTACTGACACAGGTAAAGGCTTGGCTCCACTGCAGGACTTGTTATCTTCTTCTTTTAAGATTTATCAGTGTAATTGCTTCGAATTTAATTTTCTTTTGCCATGATTTAAGAGAATTTTTCCTTTTTTTTTATTTTTAATTGATCAACAATTCACATTTGTAAAGGCTGGTATAATTATCATTGAGGCCAGGAAAGCTGGTTTCTGGGAGTAGCAGAAAGGAGTTTGCATAATGATTACCCTAAATGGGCCACTAAATTAGCTACTGTGGGGTCAGAAAAAAAGACATCACAGATGCCACTGAAGTAGAAAACCTCGTCAACCTTTAGAAGTACAAGCTTCCATGTTGCCTTGCAATCTGCCTAAAAAGACATTTTTGAATTTCTTTTCTTTTTGAAAGAGTAAAGCACGCCCAGAGATCCAGCACATTGGGGTTTTGGTAGCTCAAAGAAGTCTCCAAGTCACCCACCCACCTTTAACCACCCTGCACTCTTCCCAAGCAGCTCATTTTCACACCCCACGTGGACAGCAGCCATGAATATCCAGAAAAAAGGGACACAAGGCATGGGCTGAGCCGCAGGGAAAC
This sequence comes from Poecile atricapillus, assembly GCF_030490865.1. NCBI lineage: Eukaryota > Metazoa > Chordata > Aves > Passeriformes > Paridae > Poecile > Poecile atricapillus. The sequence goes on along the minus strand of NC_081249.1, from coordinate 5,007,341 downwards.
CCCCTGATAAAAGAAAAGAAACAAAAAAAAGAACCAGCAGTAGCTGCAAAAGCTGGGTGTGTCTTGAAGGCACAACCAGTGCAGAGAGTGCAGGCTGAGCCATGGCCATGCTTGGTGACAGGAGACACATCCTGACTTTTTGTTTTACAGTGCTGGCAACAGGTCCCAACAGAAATCTAAATCTCTTAAAGAAAGGTTCTACAGCTGAAAACTGCATGAAATTATCATCCACCATAAGATTTCAAAATGACAAAAAGACTGAAGCTGAATCTTGTGCTCTACGGTACAATTACTCCTTCAGAAACTCTACTTGAAATATGTACAGAAACAGAAATAAAGCATTAAACAGAATTAAAACAAAACTTGCTATGTTTGCAGGCTCAACCTGAAACTTTTAGACACGCAATATGAAGAGTGGTATGTGGGCTGATAAAAATCACTCCGTGGGATGCACCAACAACCCCATTGTGTACTGTGGGAACAGGTATTTAAGAGGAGGGCAGCAGGAGTCAATCCCTGAAAATGCCACTGCCCCTGTTCACTAATGGCAGAGCTCCTGATGAACTCCAGTGGTGCTCAGCACATAATTTCTGCACTCACCAGTGCTGTGTGGCACTGCAGTGATCAGCCTGTCACAAGTTGTCACACAGGACATGACACCGTGTCATTTTCTGCCTACTTCTAGTTCCCAACAGCTTTTCACAGGATCATATGTTACAAATGGATCTCCACTCAGAAATTCCTGAGCAGCTGCACCCTGTGGGGCTGTTCTGGTAGGAAATAAAGGGTGGCATCCAATGAAGGATGGAGGCTCTCCTTACTGCTGTATTTACAGAAATATTTTTAATTGTCTCTTACAGCAGTAGCCAGATTAAGTTCTAGCTGGGCTTTGGCCCTTCTAATTTCTCCTTGAATAACCTCACAACATCCTTGTAGTCCTGCTGGGCTGCCTGCCCTGTCTTTCAAAGGCCATACACCCTGTTTTGTTCCCTGAGCTCTAGCCAAAGCTCTCTGCTCTGCCAGGCCAATCCTTCTCCCCCTGTGGCTCGTCCTTTGGCACATGGGGATGGATGGCCTGCTCCTGCTGTGCCTTTAGGATTTCCTCCTTAAGGATCCCCAGCCTTCCTGGACTTCTCAGCCCTTCAGGGCTGCCTCCCAGGGGACTCTGCCAATCCAGCTCCCAAGCACAGTCTGCCCTCCAGAATCCGAGGTGGGGGTTCTGCTGCCACCCCTCCATCTCCCCAAGAACCAAAACCTCTCATTTCATGTTTGCTGTGCCCAGGAGGATCTCCCACCGTCACATCACCCACCAGCCCTTCTCTGTTCACCAGCAGCCCCAGTGGGGCATCACCAGTGCCCGGTTCCCTCACCAGCTGTGGCAGGAATTGCCTCCCACATACTCCAGGAACCTCCTGGACTGTTTCCTCTCTGCTGTGCTGTATTTCCAGCAGAAATCTGGCAAGTAAAAGTCTCCCACAGGAACACTGGGCATTGACCACAAGGCTTCCCACGGAACATTTCATCTGCCTCTTCATCCTGGTTGAGTGGTCTGTAACAGACTCCCACCAGGATATCTGCTTTGCTGGCCTTCCCCCCAGTTCTCAGACTCCCAAAATCCACCCAGCACTGTGTAAATAGGTCAGGTAGGATCTCTGTGAGGATCACTGGGGTGCCACAGGTCAGTATGGACCACACTTCCTTGCAGGAACGAGTGTTTAATAAAACATTCCTTTCTGCTGAGAACACAGAGTTTGACACAAAAGTGTGGATGGAGCTGTCAATCACCTGAGACATCCAGTTCTTGGACTCAGGTTCATTATCTCCCACTTACATAACCAGCTCTCCCTGTTACATGAGCACATATTCCTCTCTTTTAATGAAAATTGGTGCTTTGTGCTCTAAATTCTGAGAGCCCAAGAGGATTTCAGCACCAGTCTTCTTCCACTCCCTTTGACCTGTAACAATGGAACCTTCTCAATTTCTTAAGAGTAGAATTTGCTTTCCAAGTCTTTTATTTAATTGTAAATAATAATGCTTCAAGTTGTTTTTTTAAAAACCTTCAGGGTTTTTCAGATTATATGCAAGTTTCCACAAAGAAAAACAACAAAAAAAGTATGAAAGACCTAAAGTCTTAACTAATGCACACAGTAACCAAAGCAATGTCTCAAAACAAGTCAAAATAGAACAAGGAGGCCAACAGGACACTGAAATCTTCCTGCAATCTCAACAAAAATCATACATTCAGTTTTCAAGTGACCTTTAGACACCTTTTTCCTCTTCCACAACTTTTAGCCAGGCTGTGACTGGTTCAAATGGTAATAGTGGCATTGACTTCAAGGAGTTTATGGCTCTTTATATATGGCTATAAAACTGAGGATTTTTAAATTGAGGGTTTGAAGAATCCTGCTGGCCTTATTCTTCCAAGTGAAGCCTCCAGAGCTTCACAAAGTGCTGCTCAACTCACCAGCACCTGCATGCTCAGCCCATTCACCTGGGAATGTGTTTTATACGAGCCTGTTGGAATTTATCTCCAGGTAAAGACAAAAAAAGCCAACCTGAGACTACGTTGAAAATCTTTGAAGTAGATGAAAACATAATTGGGATGGATTTTAAATGCTTCTGTCCCACAGCAGTGACAAAAGAGAGATCATTAGTTAATTTGTGAGCTAGGGAGGGAAAAAATTATTATCTCATCTATGTGTGTCACTGAGCTCCCAGAGAATTACTTCTTTACTGGGATACTACAGTCTGAAATCATTCCTTAGAATAGTAACTTCCAGCTAAATGCTGCCAGCAGAAGGCTGGAAAAAGCGAAGCTAACAAAAAAAAGGAGTGACAAAAAATATTCCCAGAGCAGGAATTTTCTCAATAACATCCATGGAGGGACAGATTTTTTTGGCTACCATAACACAATACAAAGTTACAGTACAGGAGGACATACTGGAGGCTACAAACATAAAATGAGACAGTCTAAAAAGAGAGGAACAGGCAGAGATAAGACATTATCCAAGGAATTCATACAGCTAAACTGGTCTGAATGGGAGAGAAGGGCATCCTGCAAGATAGCAGTGTGGAAATGCCAGCAAAGTTACCTCATTTGGAACACTGCAAGGGATTGTCAGGGTGCTATTTGGTAAATGGTGTTGGTAAACACAAAACATAAACCCTGAAGCTGTTCAGTGCCAGGGATGTCACACTCTTTGACCTCAGCTTGGACCAGAAGTCTGCAACCCAAGAGTATTTTGGCAAATGTAGTCCTTGGTCTGCTTGCAAAAAAATGTTTGAACTGCCTTTAATACTCACAACCACTTTGAGAGTCTTGAAATAATCAAGGCATGTTTTGCTGAAGGGATTTCAGCTTGTGCCTTGTTTAAAAACTGTTCACAGCTGTGAGTATTATTTAGAATAGCTCAAACTCTTAATTTTTCAAATCTGGCAGCCATATAGGTTTATACCTGCTCGTGATTATGCCTGGAAAAGCTGCAGAGCTGTTCAAAAGCTTTTTGAGAAAAAACAGCAACAAAAATTATGCAAAGAGGCTGTGCAAGGAATTTGGTTTTTCTTCTACAGTAAAGATTAATTTTGCTTTCACAGGTAAACCTTATATTCAGGGAAAGTTCAGCTAGCCTTCCTAAAATATGTGACTCGATTTAAAACCTTCCAGACAACAGGCTTAGTTCAGATGTCCTGAGTTCGACAGATTCCTGCAGTCTGTGTCTGTATTAGTAAATCAAACAGAGCCTGGGCACAGGTCAGGAAAACTGAGAAACAATTTTCTTCCCTGCTAAAATGCAGAGCTGCAGCCCAGCACAGCCAGAGCTTCTCCAGACAGTGTTTGGGTTGTGTAAAAGTCAATCCAGGGACCATTCCTGTTAACCCCAGCTGCCTGAGGACTGGCAGAGCTGGCCCTGGCACTATTTATTTCACTAGGACAGACACAGCCACGGGGTCTTGGAAGTTTGTGAATTTTTGAATCTGCTGGGGGCCAGAAGATGTGCCAGGTGTCTCTTACCTGCCCTGCTGCCATGAGCTGTTGGGCTCCTCGAGGGTTTGCTGACACTGAGCTGCCTCCAACCTGCCAGACTTCAGCATCCTGATGGGAATAATGCATTTACAGGAGGTGCAGGACTCACTCAGGGGTCTGGGACACGAAGATAAATTCACAGTCACGGCAGAAGGCTGTGCAATTTGCACCAAAGCTCGCCAAGTGTGAGTATGGTGGATTCATTTGGGGTTGAAAATGCAAATCCATGAAAATAAGTGACAAAATTCAAACCAGAATTCCCCCCTGCCAAATTTACAGAGGTGAGATACCCAAAATAACAGTTTCATTGATGTTCAGTTCAACTGATTCTCATGTTGTTTATGTAGACTTAGGGATGAGAACAGAACTGCCTGGCATACCTAGACCTGCAGTGTTACAAGTCATTTGTGTATTTTTTGGAGAGTCCTACACAGTGTGTTGCAGATATAAATGAACACCTCTGGATGAGGCAGTCACAGGCTCTTGCACTCCTTTAACAATCACTTTAGGGACAGATCCTGCTTTCAAAATTTAATTCAAAATGAGCCTTGGAGTGCTTTGATTTTTTTTTCAGTTGCAGGAGGTAGATCAATGAACACAGCTAGTATCCCAAAATATCACAAATACTAAGGATTTGAAGACACTGAAAAAGAATCTTTTTTTTAACCATTCAGTGACAGCTTGACCATGTCTAACTGCATGTGCTATCCAGTGCTGCTTCCAAATGGGACCACAGGTTTCGTGCAGATTCAGAATCTGCCTTTTCTTCCTGTCATTACAGTTTTCAGATATGAGACCAGCTCGACAAGTAAAGCACCAGAATTCTAAATTCAGACAGAAACAAAAATAATTACTTGAATCACTTTAGGTTTCTTTTAAAAAAGTATCCGTATTAAAAAGATATCTTTACCTTATTAATACATTTACAGACTTTTAGCCAGAAGGGGTAATTCCGTGGAAAAGAATTGCAAAATAATACATAGAAAACTGCAAAGATGAAATTCAAAAAGATGAGAGAATCCTATTTTCTTTGCATTCCTCATTTTGCATCTCACTACCTTGTCAACTAGAGATGACATTACACTATTCTGGCCACCAGGACTGGTATCCCGGTGACCTTATTCCAAAATTGGTTTTCATAAGGAAAGCTCCTGCAGCCAGGTTTCTTGTACAAGTTACACTGCCTCAGTATTGATATTCTGTGGTGTAAAATTCCCTTCTAGTTCTTCTTCCTAGTTAAAGCTAGAAAGTGTAATGAAAACATGACCCAACCCAACTGGACTGATTGGTTTAACACTGTATGTCCACTATCCCATTGTGGCTCTCCATGGGCTCGGTCAGCATCTGGCTGGGCACTGGGGACCAGCCTGCCACAGTGAGACAATGTCAAGTGCCCTCTATTGCATGTCTAAAGTTCTCCTACTGCATTGGCTTAGCTGCTTTTCCTTTACCTCTCCGCTCGGATTTTGTATCTGAGGACAAAATAGGCAATCAGGCGCAGAGAGAAGAAGAAAATCCCAAGAACAATGAAGTCCAGGTAAAGTTTGGCATTTTCTACATCCAGTTCTTTCAGGATGGCCTCTGATTTTTGAAAGTGGCAGGTGTCATCTTTGTCACAATGCAGATCTTCTCGGTCCAGTCCATAGATGGAGAGGATGACTCCTTCGAACCCATATCTGGAAAGAAGGAGGGATTACAAGGACAATCCTGATGATCTGGTTAAAAGTGCAACACAATCCCTGTGAGAGCTCAGCTGAAACGCTGAGGGATTCAATATTGCTCTGACACATCTGTCTTGGGGCACAGTTCTATCCCTGTTGCAATCAGACACATCACATGTCACGGGCATTTTACGTAAGAGGGAACAAGGGCAGGAGTTTTGCCTTTAACTGCTCCCAGTTAGTGCACAGTGCAATTTCTGCAAGAGAAAAATGTTAAAGCAGAAAGCAGCATCATTTCAGCTCATATTCAGACATTCCCCATTTAAAAGTGACATCATTATTTTGCCTTTTTTGGTTTTTTTTGAACAAGCAACAGGGACACAATCATGGCTTGAAGTCAGAATCATGTTAAAACCAGCATCAACCTAGAACATCCCTTCTCCTTCTCTCTGTGCACGAATGGTTTCACTGCTCCCAGGATTTGCTTCTGCAAGGAGATAAACCATCATGGATCTCATGCATATGAAAGCTCCCTCTGGCTTCAGGAGACCCCACATGAGCCAGGCAGTGGTTTAAGGCCTCCCTTTGAATTCTGAGTATTAATTCAGGGGGTGCAGTCTCATTATCTTTGATGGGAATCTGTGTAGGACCTCACTCGGTGACAAAGAGGATTTTTTTTTTTTGCCTGGGATTTCTCAGGTAATAAGTGCAGCTTGGGCAGGGTGGGGAAATGGGGAATGGGAAAATTCCCCTCTCCTAATTTCAGCTATAAACATTTCAGTGTCTAATCTAAACTATCTCTCCAGAGGTTTCCTGGTGGGAATTGTCCCATCCTAAAATAGCTGTGTCAGACACAGACAACACATAAGGTGCCTATGGGTCTTAAAGCAGCAGTTTAAATTAGAGGTGACACCAATCCTCTGTCTTTTGTGGCACTGCTACTGCAAAACTTAAACACAGGCCTGTATCCAACAAACCTATCTAGGATAAAGCAGTGAATTATAGAACATTTTCTTCCAAAAGGAGGCGCTGGCATCAATTTCTCAGTTGGTGATGTCCCTGTTATTTCATAAATCCACCACTGCAAAATCCAGGACGATTTTCATGCTGTGCAATCCCACTAAATTCAAAGGGACTGGCATGGACTTGTGGCCAGTAACCTGTTCCTATTTACTTCACAACATTTACAACTTAAAATGCAGTGAGATAATGTGGTTTGCATCACAGGCATGAGCATGTTTATGCACTAGAAGAACATGCTGTGAACAGTCTCTTTGGCACAAAAAATAAAATAAAATAAAATAAAATAAAATAAAATAAAATAAAATAAAATAAAATAAAATAAAATAAAATAAAATAAAATAAAATAAAATAAAATAAAATAAAATAAAATAAAATAAAATAAAATAAAATAAAATAAAATAAAATAAAACAAAGTAAAACAAAATAAAATAAAACAAAATAAAATAATAAAATAAAATAAAATAATAAAACAAAACAAAACAAAACAAAATAAAATAAAATAAAATAAAATAAAATAAAATAAAATAAAACAAAGTAAAACAAAATAAAATAAAACAAAATAAAATAATAAAATAAAATAAAATAATAAAACAAAACAAAACAAAACAAAACAAAATAAAATAAAATAAAATAAAATAAAATAAAATAAAATAAAATAAAATAAAATAAAATAAAATAAAATAAAATAAAATAAAATAACAAAATAAAACAACCAAGCAAAGGCAAACAAACAGCATTTCCAGATGGGAGGGTGAAGGCCTCCCCAGCAGTACCTGACATAGGAAATGTAGGACATCCATTGGAGGTATGTTGGGATGGTATCAAAGCTGACAAAAAACCCAGAGAACAGAAGGACTGGGATGGCAGTAACTGGGCCCACAAAAGTTGCCACCTGTGAAGAGAAGGAATAGAGTGTCTCTTGTCAGAAAGACAGACAAAAAGTAAAAATTATCTTGCTATTCTGTTACTCTTAGGAATAATTCTACTTCCCCAAATTATCACATTTTGAAATACAAGAAAATTGCTGATTTTTCTTTTTCTTGTGAGAGGAAGAGCAGAAGCACAGGGGTCACGCAGTGAGGCTATGCTGGTCTCCACAGGCTGGCACAGAGAGGGAATCAGGTGTTCTGCTGCAGAAATCTTGACAGCATCAAGGCATATTGAGGTCAGAATCATCTGTTCTGCTGTGGAATGGTCACCTCAGCACATCTCCTGCCAGGAGTTATACAGCCAGCTTCCAGTCATGCCAACAGCTGCCACTCTCCCTCCCTTTCCAGAAATCTGGGGTTTTGGGCAAGCCTTTTCCTACCTTCCCTTCTACAGCTTTTTTGGGTGTGCATGGAAGAACCTTCTCCTATTGTGGAAAATTTCCAGTTGGTGGGGATGCAGAAACACACCAGTCCTGCAGTTTCCAGGACCTGCTCAGGCTGGGGGAACAGCAAGTGACAATCCACCCAAGCAGGGGCAGGCACAGCCCCTTCAGGTGGGGCAGGAACTTCAGAGCCTCACAGCCAGGGCTGGTCTGTGCCCCAGTGTGAGTGGGGAGCCTCAAGGGCTCTACTACAGCAAGAAACTTCCTCCCTGCCTGCTCTCAGCAACCATCCTGGGGACACAGCAGCAGTGACAGGGAGCAGAGCTGCTGGGAGACCACCAAACTCCATCAGTACCTGGAGGGATGTGGAGGCTGCACCTATGAGCAGGCCCAGGGACTGAGCCACCAGGGATGTCATGGTGCCCAGGGCTGCGAAGAGGACGAAGCGGAGCGCGTCGGAGGGCTGGGAAGTCATCCAGTACACGATGCTGCAGTAAGCCACAGGGAACATGATCTGCAAGGACACACACTGGGAGTTAGCCCCTGACAGCCAGGCATTCACTGCTGCTCTGGGCAAGACAAAATCCTGCTGGGGTTCTAACTGATCCACAGCTCTCAGCCTTTCCATTACATGACAGGCGTGTGATATTTGTCTTTCTACTTGGGCATCTGGAAACTCCACTCCCATCCCTTCACAGTTCCCCTCCTGCAAATAAGCAAAGCTGGTCATGTGTTTATTAAGAGAGTGTTGGGTCAGGTCTCAGCTTTTGTGAAGTCCTGCACTCTCAGAGCGCTTCTGATTCATCCCTGAAGCTTCACCAGACACAGATGGGCATTTTCCCCAGTATTCCAATGGATACAATACCAGTACTAATCTTCTTGGCAAGTGGGCTTGTCATTCATCAACTTAAATGGTTCTATTTTATTGAAGAGTTGAGCATGTACCTGAAAAGGAACATCAGCCATGGTTTTGGCGAGGTAATAGGCTTTCAGGCTGTACCAGTAGTTCAGATGCTCTCTGAGAAACACTCCCATCTCGAGGGGAACTGCAGGGAACACAGGTTATTCAGTTAGACTGGCAGGGTGCAATACTGCTGCACACAACAACACAGCTCACCCATATCTCATCCTGCACTGCTGCAGTCCCAGGGTGGGACTGGAACTCTCAGGTCTTTGACAGAGCAGCAAAAGTTTCAGTGATTTGTAATGAAATCTGAGAGGTCAGCCCCTAGAACCGCTCCCTGTTGAGACTATGGACCGGTCTACTCAGATGATCTGAACCCCCCTTAAAGAGGATTTTTCAATTAAAAGTGGTGTCCAGACTTAAAGAACTTGGCTATTCCTTTTGGTCCAACAGGGAATCCAAAGTACCAGCACTCCCAAAGCAAGTACACAACATTCTGCAGGAGTTTGCTTCTGACACCACATGAACAACCTGATTTTATGCAGGAGTCATAACTTGGAAGCCCCACAGAAATTATTCCATCCTCCCTAAGTCCTTCCACGAGCTCAGGGCATGGCTAAGATGCACTGGGATAAGGAGAAAATTCCAGTCCAGGACTGTAACACTGAACTCTCTGAGCTGAAAAAAACACTGGAAAAAGTGGGGAGGGAGAAGAGCCGCTGGCCAAGGCTGTTTCTGCTGGCACAGCAGTGCTTCTGTGGGTGCAAGATTTATCCCCCCACCTGTCTTAGAAGTAGAATCACAAGCCAAATGCTATCTTATAAAAAACCAGACACATTCCAAGAGCCTCCCACCTCCCTGCAACCCCCTCCCAGTGCCCAGGGACACAGAACCCAGCACTCACAGGTGAGGACAGTCGGCATGAGCGCAGCAAACATGAGGAACAGCATGGAAAAAAAGAGGAATCCCGAGTTGCTGAGGACTTTCTTGGCTTCATTGCCAATGCCCAAGTAGAGCAATCCAATGAGCAGCCCAATGCCAATGTGTGAGGTGATCCGCAAGTGTGTCAGGACCTGGGGTAGGCAAAGAGGCATTTAGTGCAAAGTCTGGGCTCAAAAATAATGTCAGTGTGGCTGAAATCAGATAGATTGCAGGAAAGGAGCACTCATGTCCAGAAAATCTTACATAGGAATCATTGAATGGTTTGGGTTGGAAGGGGCCTTAGAGATCACCTAGTCCCAGTGCCCTGCCATGAGAAATGTTCATTTGCTACTGGGTAAGAAAAATTATGAGCTTCCCACAGAAATTTCTTCCAGGTAATACAGGAACTGCAAATGCTGCAACCTGAAATCTCACTCTGACAATATCATGGATCCACTGCCTCTTATTCATCAGGGGAAGGAGACTTTATGACTAAAAATATAAATTTCCCCAGAGCAGAAGAGAAGCAGGAAAAGCATTTCAGGCTTGTATAGACCAAAGTAACTTCACCAGGAATAAATTAGCTTTCTGTGCCTTCTCTGCTACACAGTATTCCCACAAGAGGCTTGGAAGAACAAAAGAAATAACAACATTGGGAACAAATACAAGCCTTTGGAGTTGAGCAGGGAAAAAAAATATATTAAAAACAATATTGTCTTTCAATCTATACACCAGCAAATCAGTTACAGTTTCTGCTGATCTTAATTCATTAACTTAATTACTCCTTGTTGACAAATGCACCTATGAAAAGCAGGAAGGGAGAATGAGTTTTGGCAAAGAAGCAAACTTTTTATCTACTGATTTTCTATTTCCAAAAATGAAGACTTTAAGTAGCAACTTTATATCACAGTGAAATTATTATCTCCACCATCCCAAATTTTCTGGAATACCTAATTTTGTGACACAGCACTACAACTTCCCATTCACTTTTCAGAAGGATCAGTAACTGTATAAGGGACCTGCCAGCACAGAGGGGGTTTAAACTTTGGGTTTTTAGGCCAGGTACTTCTGAGTGCTGTGTAGAAAGCTGTCATTCACCATGAAGATGGCAGAGTTAACAGCAAGACTGAAAGATCAGCCTCTCCCCTTTGAAATTCTGTGATAATTCATGGATGGGCTGCTGGACAGGACCTTTGAGGTGTATTGCACTTCCCCACACCCAGATGAACTTTTGGCTGCAGAATTTATTATGAAGCCATTCTTACCGAGTCCCTCATGATGGTGAGGAAAGTTCTTTTGAAGAGGATGCAGAACTGGGTCAGGCAGCTGGCAGAGAAGCTGTGGCAGCCTTCTGTGGAGGAGGAGTCCTGCAGAAACACACCACAGAATAAACTGCTTCCTTCGCACTATCTGCTTTGGTTTTCATTCACAAAAGCCCACTCACATCAGCTGAGTGTGCCCAGAGCCTCCTCCACCGGCCAAGGGTTTGAATTTCCCCCCTCCCCTGCAGCCCCATGAGCTGAGGTGCCCAAAATACCTCTTCAGAGGGCCGGTGCCAGAGGAAGGGGTTCAGCTCGTGCTCCCCAGCCACGTCTCTCTTGTAGTCTGTGTCACAAATCCTCTCCCTCACAGCCCTGACCAGGCGGCTGTTCTGGTCCCCGTACTCACCAGAGGCCACTTCCATAACTGCAACAACAGAGAGTTTGAGTTAGCCTTGCAAAGGTCCAAGTCACTGCTTTGCTGACCACCTACAAGCCTTGGTATTAAATCCCCTTGATGCTGCAGCACTGGCAAAAACAGGTATTTTTTTTTAGTAGTTTTAGTAGTTTTTTAGTAGTTTGGTTTTTTTTTTAAGACACGTGCAAATTCATAAATAAACAACATTTAAATGCATCTGTCCATAAATCTTCAGAGAGATCTCTTCACCCTGGATGTTCAAGGAAACAGTTCAGAGGAAAGGCAATGAATACAGGTAACAAAAAATGACAGAAGTCTGCTTTTATGGCACTTTCCATTCTTTTTTCATTAAGAAACAACACTGAAAAAACCCTCAGTGCTCTAACCACAGTAGCACTGCTCAAGATAAAAAACAACCCATGCAAAATACTGGAGCCACTTAAAAAAGCCACTAATATTAGTTACTATGAAACACTAAAGATTATGCTTTATCTTTAATTTCCTGAACCTGGACTTCTAACAGAGTGAAATATTAACTAAATTGTACCACTAGATGGCATTCAAATTACTCAGGGAAAAAAAATCTGACTAATTTTATTTTGAATTTTTGTTCATATATGAACAAAGCACATAAGAATATATGTCCAGAAGTATAAATCACACCATGGCTCCCTTTACCCTGAAGGTGATGATAAAATACAAAATAAATTAAATAAACTTTTCAAGCTGTCCTTACCAAAATCTGCTGGGTTGTGGTAGGTTGGACAATTCAACCCCAAATCTCTCAGGTAAGGGACGAGGTTTGTTACCTTCCCACGGTAAATGCACTGACCTTGACTCAGAACATAGAGCTGGAAAACAAGAAGAAAAGGGAAAAAAAAAAAAAAAGAAAATAGAAGAAAAAGAAATAAAGAAAAAAGTGAAATAGTATCAAAATATTTGAACCTGTTGCCCAATAACATCTCCTTGTCCCTGTGAGAAGAGCACCTTGGGAAGATCTGTCACCACTTGAAATTAACTTTGCACGGAATTACAGCTAAGGGAAAATTTAATGCCTGGAGTTTGAATTCTACACACGTTGCCTGCAGGACTTCAAACACATTAACACAGAAACACACTAATTCCAGCCTTTGGCACATGCTGAAAATAGGCAAGGAGCTGGAGAGCCAAGCCATCTAATTTCCACACATTATGGCTATTTTGGGCTGGGAGATGAGGCTGGTGAAGGCAGGAATGGAAGGAGAGCTGGGACAGCACAGCAACAGCAAACAGCTCAATCACTCTCACTTTTAGCCACGATACTGACTTTAAATAAACCTCCCTGCCAGACTGGCAATCTGCAAGAGTTTGTTCACCTGTGGTGGTGGAGGTTTTCTCTCAGCTCCCACAGGACTAATCTAAGTCCTCTAACAAGACTAAAATACATTTTTATCTAATCTAAACACACATGGTCCACATGCCATTGTTAGCTTGGAGAAAAGCTCTCCAACTGACTTACCTTCAATTAATTTTCAATGCTAAATTCGATTATTATCATTTCATGTGAATTAACTCTTCTCAATCTACATCTGTGTATCTAGGATGAGAATATACACTTGCAACATTGCAGACATTGGCACTGCAGCCCTCCTGCTTTTATATTGCTGTAATTCACTTCAGTGACAGCCCTGAGCACAGGAGCAGTGCTGGGTGAAGGTGTGACAATCACCAGTGCAACAGCCATGATTTCACAAACCTAACAGCAAGATTCTTCACAAACACTACACTTAAATAATGAAACAGGCAGAGAAGAAGGGAAAAAAAAAAAACAAACCCATAATCAAAAAGTGTATTTTGTTGTTATTTGTTTAATTTCGTTATATTGTAGCCATCAACTAGACAGCTCAGTCATGTTTTTAGGTTGAAGAGTGTAGCCTTGAAAGCATAACCACCCTAAACTACCCATGAAGAGGAAGTCTGAGAGCAGTACCTGGTCAAAGAGCTCAAACAGCTTTGCACTGGGCTGGTGAATCGTGCAGATGATGGACCTGCCACCCTGGGCCAAAGCCTTCATCAGAGAGACCACCTGGAAACATGATGCACTGTCCAAGCCACTGGGAAAAAAAAACCCAAATAAGTTTGTTATCCACAGGCACCACTCAAAACTAGCACATGCATTTGCTACTTGGTCTCCCATTATTATCCTTTTACAAGTTTTCTCTGTAGAGGTTTCATTTTATCATATGCCAACCTTATGCTTGTGTTTCTCCATCAGGCTTTTAATTAAGTTGGAAGCATGCCTGAGAATGAAAAAGAGTATTCTCAAAGCTGCCTTAAGGGACTTTCACATTTTAGGGCTGCAGATTTAAATGCTCCCAACTCTAATGAATAGATACATATTCATGGCTTTCCCAGCCTCTTCCCAGATTGATCACATTCATTACCAAAAGTCACATTTTAAAATGTTTATATTCAAGCTGTCTTCGCTCAAAAAAGAAAATCCATGCCACAATATTTTTCTCTCTCTTCTCCCTCCTCCTGCAGTTTGTGTCTGCTTTAAATATTATTTACAGCCCCACAGTCCAGCAGTTGCAACAGTGACCCAAGGCACCAAGAACTCAAATCAAATTATTACTTGGCCTCATTCAGTGCTTGCAGGCAACACCAAATAAGCCTTTTCTAAGGATTTGGAGATGAATAACTTTTCTGTAGCTGTGTTCTACTGTGCAAAACCATATTTGTCTAGTTTTTTGGCCTGGAAGTACCTGGTTGGTTCATCGAAGAACATGACAGGAGGGTTGTTCACCAGCTCCAAAGCAATGGCAAGACGCTTCCTCTGGCCTCCAGAAAGACTCCCAGTCCTCGTGTTGGCACACGTCAGCAAACCCAGGGCTGTCAGGATTTCCTTCACCTGGAGGGAACAGAACATTCCACATAAAATGAACATAAAAAACCCTCCAGCCTCTGCACTGATTTTCATGGAGGTTGCGAACCAGCTCATGACTTTGTTTCATCACCCACACACTTGAAGCCTTTTTTCCATCTAATGTAACATTTATTAGACTCAGTACCATTTACTGCTTTGACCCAAATTCTGCTTGTTTGTCCTACATGACCTCACTCAGTAAAGAGGTGAAAAAGGAGTGGAAACCAGTTCTTCTGTAGCTGTGTATTTATGGATGTGGCACTTACATCAGAAGAGCTTTGCAGCATGTGAGGGGCTCTTACACAGTGAAACCAAGCAGCTTCTTTCAATAGAACTCTGGGGTTGTCTCTGCAAGGGACTCTGTAACAAAACCCAGTGGTTTCTGTAGAGCAGTGACCTGCTTTATCTCCTCTGTTCTCCACAGTCTCCTCTTTCAAGTGCAGCCATTGATTTCAAGTGTTTTCATTCCCCTCAGTGCCAATGCAGTTGTCACAGGTGCTCTCAGATGTTCGGGATTTCCTCAGGGCACAGCCTCAGGAAGGGCACAGCTCCTCCCAGGGTTTTGGGAGCAAAAGGAGAACAATCCCAGGAACTATGATTTTTTCTGTTTCAGTGGCTGTAGGTCTGGTCTAGTAGCCCTATATAAGGGAAATAGCTCTCTGGCCTCAGTAAAAGCATGGACACGAAAATGAGTGAATCCATGAGCTACACTGCTCGTGCAATTAAAAACTTCCACCACTTCAGAGGTAGAAAGCAGCCCAGACATTTAATATTTCACTGAAATTGAGGAAACAGAGCCCACCATTTTTCAAATATCAACTGCTTGGATGGAGAGAGTTTTCCAGAAAGAGTGCCTGACCTGGTGAAAGTTGGTGAGACAGAGGGCCTGACCTTTTGCTTGTCCTGATTTTGATTTCCAGGAGTTTCCTTTCCCAGTAAGAGGGAATAAAAAAATAACAAAACCCACTAAGCCTTGATTCTCAGAGAAAAAAGCCCAACTCCCTCATTCCCTTTATCTCTGGGAAGGGTAAACAGGACTCAGGCAGCACAAGCAGGGACAGCTTGAAACATAAACTGTGGTTCACTGGAGGATTTTCACTTGTCCCTGCTTTAAACAAGAGTCTGCAATCCTGCTAGCACAAGTGTATAAATTCATAACATTTATCTATGATAAACATTTACACTCCAATTTACAACAATAAAATTAATTATCTGCTCCTGCTCAGGCCAGTAACGCTAACCAGAAAATTCTTCTAACATGTGTTGTATAAACACAGCACAGTTTTTAACTCAAAGAGCTGCTTGTAATTACAGTGACAGTGTGAACAAGTGAATTAACTTGCTTGGCCTAACTTCACTAGAGTGTAAATGAACTGAGGCTTCTGAAGTACAACTAAGTTAACAGCTGTTTCTATATCAATTTATTTTCCAATAAAAAAGCAACCTGTGTTTACCAAACATAAGCTGGTTCCTGTAAGTTTCCCTTTCTGATTTTCAAGGATTCTTTTGAGTCTGAAGAAATGCCAATTGCTCCAATTTGGAAACAGACAAAGGACAGTCGAAAAACCAGCTGCTCTACCTAGGAAGTTGCCACAGTTGTCATATTTGAGGAAAAGAGGTGCTTTTCCCCATGGATGGGTTAGAGGAGCACAGTTCCTAGTGCAGGTCCAGCTGGGTGATTTATCTCATTCCCCTGAGCCCTCAGACACAGGAGAATCCAAGGTGCTAAGGTGCATGGACAGGAATCCTGCAAAACCTGTGAAATTGTTTCAGTAAATCTTTTACAATTTTCCAGTCTCGTACTGAAGGTACCTTTCATGGAGACTGCAGTGAACATCCCCTCCTAATGACATTTATCAGCCCAGAGGTTATGATTTATTCTGTCATTACAAGTCCAGTGCAGCTCAGTATTAGATAAAAAATGTCTGCTTTACAGAGCCCACTTCTTGGCATCCCCCAAATTCTAGTTTGAGGGGCAGTGTACATACCATTTCTCTCCTCCCTTCATCCTTCTCTTGAAGTTTCAGATGAGCAGATACCTGGAATGTAAAACAATGGATTTTGATTTTAGAGTAGATGTCTCAAGCACAACACTCCAAGGTACCATTTAAACAACTTCTCTCAACCCAGTCAGAAAACCTAAACTTGAACAACAATGTTCCAGCCACAAGCATCACATTTTTCTGTGCAGAAATAACAGAGTCTA
Source organism: Poecile atricapillus (assembly GCF_030490865.1). NCBI lineage: Eukaryota > Metazoa > Chordata > Aves > Passeriformes > Paridae > Poecile > Poecile atricapillus. The sequence continues at coordinate 4,990,708 of NC_081249.1, read as the reverse complement.
ATTTGACTTAGGCAAAGCACCCGACAAAAAGTGTATTAAAAAAAAAGGCCATTGTGCAAAACAATGAGCTTTACAGGAAGATGGGAGAGTGACATATTTTGCACACCCAAAAACTTCCCAGGCAATTCTAGAAACACAGTTTATTTGTGCTTCATTCACACTGTAAGGATAAATGAACTCTGCCATTCTCCAGGATGCAAACAAGTGAGCGCAGAAATAAATAATCTTGTGAAAAGATGTCATCTGCTGTCCTGAGAGGCAGCTCCACAAAACATCATGATTAACCTTTATTAAAAGCAATTAAACTGTTAAGTAATTATTTTTTGGCAGAGCCTTGATTGATTAATTTTAGACAGCAACTATAATCTGGGCCCAATTCTGCAAAAGTGGTCCCATGGGATTCTGATTAAAACACTCAAGTAAACAAAAGAGAAGAAAAACTTCTTCACAGAACAGAGCCTTTGCAAAAAATTAGCCACATAAAAACTGGAATTATTTCTTCTGGCCTTAAAATTTGTGAATTGAGCTGGCACAGTGTGAGCAACCCAAGCTTTATTTTTGATAACAATTTCTGAGAAAAACTGGCTCATTTCTCAAGCTGAGCTACAGACACTTCCAGACAAACTGGTCAAGTTGGCAATTCATAAACTTCCTGATGCGATGCAAAACAATGAGAAGAATTTACACTGCCTGTACATCTTGGACTTACTCTGTTCTTGTTTTGGTTTTTTTTTTCCCATGAAGAAATGAAAGAGATTTTATAAAATGCCTTTATTTTTAAAAAGGCACAAAAGAGTAGAAGTGGCAGAGAGATCACACTGAAGTGTAATTAACAATTTTCAGTCAGAAGATGAAAGATGGGGAGAAAGAGAGAGAGAGATGAGGTTACTCATCCACCACCCAAGCAAACAGATGGTCCCTACAAAGGCTCATCTGTGAAGAATTTCAGGTTCTGTTCTCTAGGAGATCTAAGGAGCAGACACTTAGATCTCCTTCCAAATCATAATGCTGGGCACAAACTGGAAATTATAAAGCCAAAGAATCCCTAGAAGGATGAGCCTGAAATGGAATTCAAGTCATCACCCAATTCCAAGAACTTTCATGGAGCGGGATCAGGCAGGGAAAACACCACGTGGCACTGCCAGGGGTAAAACCAAGGGCACAACAAAAACCACCGTCCATTTTCTCCTGCTCAGATAAATGAGAGGCAGGAACAAAGCTCACCATCATAGCTTCCTGGACAGTGAGGTGAGGGAGGAGCATGTCATCCTGCATGATGTAGCAGGAGACTTTGCGGAAGGAGCGCAGGTCGCGGGGCTGCCCGTTGATGAGGATTTCTCCTTTCATCCCCGTCTCTCTGAAACCAAACATCGAAACAAACAGAGGTGAATCTCGCCCTCACTTGTGCTGCCACATGACTGAGCACGTGGAGGTCTTAGGTACTCATTGCCACTATGAAATAAACTTGGTAGACTGGATAGAAATTAAATTATTTCCTGATTACGCTTTCTTTCACATAAAGCTTCATGCCAAGATGCTGAAAATTTTACTCAAAATGCGTGCTGTCATATATCTGAAAAAAATATCTGAAAAAAATATCTGAAAAAAAATATCAAGAAATTAAAGTTGGTGTTATTATAGGTTTCTCTGTCCTGCTCCTTATGCCCCAAATGACAAGGCAGAGACACCTTGTATGACCATACAAGAGGGGATTCAGAAAGATAAAAGTAACTGCATTTTGGTGAAGAAGACATCAACATTTTGAAGTGGTGACTAAAAAGAGTAGATTTTTCAAGTGTTTATGTGATTTAAAAAACATCACAAACATAAGACACTGAGTCAGATTTGTTACACAGCCAAAAAAGTTTTTCTTTCTATACATGTTTTTTTGATTTTAAATTTCTTCTTATTTTTGGATCAGACCCCTTAAGAGATAAATCCCAAGTGACCAAAATGGGACACAGAGGGGAAAAAAAAAAGATTAGCGATAAGAATTTAATTCAAAATCTATGAATTTTCCTGTTTCTGACAAACTCTGGGCTAAATTTTCTTCTGCTGTTGTCTCCAAGGAGCCCTCAGGGTTGGTGATCTTAACTTGGGATTCTCACTGGTACTAACCTGTATCCTGCCAGAATATTCATAAGCGTTGACTTCCCAGCTCCTGAAGGTCCCATAATTGCAACGAGTTCTCCACTGCTGAACTTCCCTGAAATTCCTTTCAAAAGGGTCTTATAACCTGGAAGAAGAAAAGAAAAGTTCAGTGAACCCTTAATCCCATCTGGGGAGTGATGGAAGTTCCTTTCCACTGAATGTTGATGACAAACGGGCGCTGTGAACAGCCAGCTCCTGAGGGGTTGATGCCAGCATCAGCACGCTGCAGTAACTGGCAAAAATAACTATCAAAAGTCAAATTGTGAGTGGGAGCAGCAGCTTCCTGCCATGATACAAATGGGATTACAGGGTCTCACACTCTTGGATCACTGCAGGATGATTTTTAAACAGGGCTATGAAGCCTTGCTGCCATTCTCTGAGTGTCTCCTCTGAGCATTGTACAGGATGCTGCTAAAATATCCAATATCCCACAGCTAACAGGCTTGTCCTGCCCTCCAATCACTGCAGTTTCACTGCCAAAATTCTGCCCTCTCACCAAAACTTCTTAGAGAGAGCAATAGCCAAGATCTCAAAGACCTTTGCCTTTTTCCATGAAAGAAATGGAAAAAATGTCTTGTATGACAAGAAACTCAGCAAAAGGAGATACAAAAAACCTCTTCATTCTCTTGCCACAAGAACTCTCCTACCAGAGGAACTCTAAACTCTAACTTTCCTAGACAGGAAGACTGACCACAATAACTGTAAAAACAATTTCTAGGGAGACACTTATTCCAGATTAAGAACATGCAGGGTGTTTTTTCTCATTTAGATTAATCCATTTCAAAACTTTTGTGCCACTATAATTACATCCTCAGGCAAGGATGTTTTAAAGTGACAACACCACCTCCTTCAAGCATTTCAATTTATTTCTGAGTTAATTATATTTGCCAGTAAACCTTTATTAAAAGCCTTAACTCCATGTTACTCTAAGTGTAAGCAAACTGTGCTCCAATGAGAATTCCAGATTTGGACCAGTTGCATCCACCTTGCCCTGCAGAATTTCCATGTAAAGGCATAAAAACTGTGTAAGGGAGGTGGAGAAAGCCCTGACCAGCATTTAAATTTTTCAGGATCTCTTTCCCTTTTGTTCTTTTTTGTTTTGTTTTGTTTTTTTTGCTTGCTTACTTTAATTGCCAGTGCTTCTAGCTAAAGCATTTAATTATTAAAAAAATGCTAAGTAAGGTGTCAAAAACTAATATCATATGTTGACAACGTTTATGTGGTTCAATTAAAACCAAAACAGAAGGGTGGGAAATCCATTTACATGCAGAGGATTTGGCACTCCATTTTGCCACACTGGTGGATATGCAGGCATATGTACATCCCACATGTAAATTATCCCAGACCTCTGAACATCACCACAGGCTGTAGCTGGAACACAGAAATGCTGTAAAAAAAAAAAATCACAATGTCTGAAAGCTCCTAGAAAAAAAAAAAAAAGAATTGTGGGTTATCCTCTGATTTCCATATATAAAAAATAACCATTTTCTTGAGTGCCTTTTTTTTTTTTTTTAACAGGCTGGTAATTTTTCGTTAAAAATCTTGCTCTGGACCTAAAGGAAACAAGTTGTTTGGAAGCCATGAGGTAGCAGAGGTGTGAAAATAGCAGAATATCCACACTGCCTGTTTATGGCACAAGTCCTGAAAAGGGAAGCAAGGACAATCTATCACTTGAAGAGAGAAATCCATGGCAGCCCCACAAGGTCAACCAGCTTGTCCTTCACACCAATGTCACCATCCACAGCAGCATCTGAAGGGAAAGTGCAAGGAACAATCAGGCCTTTCAGACACGCCAATATTTAATAAACTTTAAATTTAATATTTAATAAAATTTAAATTAAGGATCTGTAGGGACAAAGTCCTTCATTCTACCTCTTCAGTGTAATGAGAACCAGCTCCCTCCCAATCCTGTTAAGCCTGTAAGGGACTCAAATATCAAAATGTACCACCAATTATTTGCACTATGCACCAGGCAGTAAATATTGTAAAAAAACACTTGAGGGAGGATAAAAAATACATACTGCCATCAACATGCAACCAAAAATACAGACTCAGTATCTGCAAACATGGGGTAACATAGATATCATTACCTAAAACTGAAACCTTTCCTCTCCCTACCTACAACTGTGAGATTTAACATTAAAGTCACTTTTCCAGAGTTTCACAAATGATTGTTTTACCTTTAATAACTGCACTACCTTCCCCCTCGTGACCTGCACGTGTTTCTGTCCCTCTGATGGACTTTCCCGTTTTAGGTACCCCACACAGGGTGTTAAATCAGAGCAGGACTCATCACAGAGACACAGAATCAGCTTGAAAAAGACCTCCAGGATCCTCAGGTCCAAGCTTTGACTGATCACCACCCTGTCAACCAGCACAGAGCATACATCCAGCCCTTCCTTGGACACTTCCAGAGATGGGGGCTCCACCACCTCCCTGAGCACCCCCTGCCAATGCTTGGCCACCCTTTCCACCAAAAAATTCTTCCTGAAATTCTCAGCAAGTCATTTGCAATACAGTAGAGAAATATGCTTTAAGAAGAAATAAAAGAAAAGCCCCAAAACTATGAATATTAGATTAGGACCCTAATCACTGGCATTTTAAGTTGCTACCAACTCAAACCCGTCTCTTCCTTTGACTGGAAGCACATAATAAGCTTTTCCATTACAAAGGGTAATTTAGCAAACCCACAAAAAGATTTGACACCGTGGCAGTGGTGTGGTGCCCCAGTATAATCCTTTATGAGGAATTAAAGTCCCCTAAGTAACCACAGTCTTCCCTTTCAGAACATCGAGGCTAATCTCCACCCGAATCAGTTGACCTAAAACTTCTATAGCCACATGTCTTCCACGAGAAACAGATTATGCATTTGGAGGGGATTGTATTCTCACAGTACAGGGCCTGTTTCACGTCCTATATCTGCCATATATCAGGAATTTCTCTCTACTCTCAGCCCCAGCCCAGCAAACTCCACTTACATCAAGGACAAGCGTAGCATTGTGACTTTCTCATTCTTCACTTCTCCTAAAACTCTTTCAACTTCCAGCGGAAATCAGCGTGGATCTTTCATTTTCCCTATGTCTCCTCCTGAAGTTACTGTGACACAACCTTTAAAAATATGTATTTAAGGGCTGATACCCATGGGAATATTAATAGAAGTTTTCAAGAACTGCTTAAAATACGGATTTGACATTATCATGCCATCACGAACCAGAACAACCCCTCAGCAAATTTCTCAGCCCAACCCCCTAAAAATAGAACACAGCAGGAACAAATCAAAACTGAGATAGAAAATTCTAGTGATACAAAACTTTTTGGTCTTGATTTCACCTCACATTACATTCCAGTTCAGTTCAGATGCTTCTCTTGAGAAGCAGATTGTGTTTCGTTTTCCCATGTTAGGATTTCCTGTTAAATCAAACTTGAGGCAGTGTGATATTTGACCAGATTCACAGCTGAACCACCTGCCTGGCCTGACTCCCCATTCCAGAGGTGGAATTCCCTCCCTGCCTGCAGCAGAACCCACAAAAGCCACTTTTGCAATGAATGGACAGAGGTGACCTCGTGTCTCTGATGAAATCACCAAGGGAGCTCTCCTTGCTCAAGTCAACACAATTTTTACTACTGGAATCAGCAAGGGAGAAACATGTTGATGGTTTTATCTGCTTCCTCATGGAGATTTATGGGGAGATCTGGTTTTACCATTCCCACAGAAATTATGATTAATCTGGAAAGAAGCAAGCCATCCCCTCCTCATCCTCGGGGTAGGAGAAATGCCTCAGGATGTGTCTGAATCAGCACCAATTAAAACAAAACCAAAACCCACTCCCACCTCACAGTGAACTTCCTCAGGTAAATACCACCTCTAGGTTCTTGACTGAAATGCTTCATTCATTTGCATTTCATCATCAGTAATCCTCTTTTCTTGCTCAGAGGAATGTCACACAGACTTGGGGAAGTTTCTGGGTGTTGGAACCTATTTCTGCCTCCATCAGTGGGCACCCAGACCCCATCTCAGGTCCTGGGTAAGCACAGCAGGCTTTCCCTGCAATTCCAGCAGGATTTGCCCTTCCCAATGTATTTGAACTGCTTCTCTTTCATCACAAGCTCTTCTGGAGGCAGGAAATTGCTGCTGGTGCCCTGCAAGTGCCACTGGCCTGAAACTGCTCCAAGGTTTCTCAGAGCATTTACTGAAGTAAAAGGCAACACAGGAAATTTCAACTCAAGCAGCGCGAGTTTGGCAAAGCTATAAGCAACTGGAAACTGAGCCACAAAGAAATCAGCATTTGGCACTTAAAAATCAAAACCAGAGACATCATAACCTGCTCTTTACACACTCCCTGCCAGGCAGAAATGAAGCATTCCTTTATTAAAAATTAAATAATTACACAAGGATTCTACTTCTGCATCTTTTTTTGTGGTGCTTTTTTTAGGTAGAATGTATTCCTACTGAGAAATATCCAGCTGGAAATACAGAAGACATCTCTGGAAACTACTGTATTATTTACCTGCATTGCCTTAATGATTTCAACAAGTAACATACTTTTATAAACAGCAGTTTAAATTTCAATCCTCAAATTTGTTCTCTTACTGAATTATCAGCCAAGTTGTTTCTTAAATCATGACAAGAAATTGCAGCAATTCCTTGGGACTGTATATCGACCCATTAAAGAATCCCCATTGTATTTTCCTATTCTAAAGTTTACAGGCTCACTCCTCATCTCACCTCCTCCTACATCAATTAAAAAAATCCCCAAATTTATGCAGAAGTCCAGGGAATTCTCCAGTACATAAACTGAAATTAGGGGATGTGGCACCAAGCTGTCACATCTTTCCCCTTGAGGCAGGAGTAAGGAACCCTTCTATTAAGGAAAAACACTCCTAGGGAATTCATGACTTTGCTGCAGCCCCTGAGATCCTCCAGTCACACCTGGAAAGCCAAAGGTCATTCCCTGGATTCTGAACTGGACACAAGTAAAGGAAGAACAGGATAACCTGGTTCCAGGTCATACTGAAGGGAGTGTCAGTGACTTTTGGCTGAGAGAAGAACCTTGCAGAAGCCCACTCAGACATTGGAAACATCCCCTGGTGACCTGCCAGGCTTTTCATTTGCAGGCTCTTTAGATTTCTATCAGAAAACTGAACAGCTGGGAAATACTGGCAGAAACTCTATGGAGAGGCAGAAGATGAGAAAGACACTCACACACAGATAACAGCTCCAGGCCAGGTTTACATTTGGAGATGTAATAAAACATTAGCTAGGAAACATTTTCCTTATCGTTTTTACATCATCCCTTTCCATACACGCAGGTGTGAATGTGCCAGAAAGAAATTCTCTTGCCTGCTCCTTCTCAATCTATTACTCACTTTCTGCACCTCAGCCCTTTTCCTGCTCCTGAGAAGCCTCTCTCACAGAAAAACATCTTTGGGTTTACTAGAAGGGACTACACCAATCTGCTTCATCCAGTGATAAGATGATTGGGGCTTTTCACCTAAAAACCAATATTAGATCAAAGGCAGGGTGTTTCCCCAAACTGGAATATAAGCAGGGAGGTGTTCACCATATATTTCTAATTCTGCTTTAACCAGCCAGGGCACAGTGTTCCCCACCCACTGCTTGAGTACAGAGCACTTTCCTCTCCCTGCTATCAACAGGGTTTGTAGATGTTTCAGTTTGTAAATTCTCAGTTGAAAGGGATTATCTGTATCACTTGATGATTATTTAAATAATTTGGATTTTAAAAACCCTCTTGATGGGGATTATTTAAATGAAGGTTTCTTTCCCAAGCTCCACACTGAGTTCAAACAAGCTTAAGTTAAAGTGAATTGTAGGTACAGATACTTGGGAAGAAAAAAATGCATCTTTTAATTTCCAGAAAATCTGATGGACAGAAACAGCTTTTCTGACAAACAGAGTGGAAAAATATATTGTTTTAATAACAGGCACCTTCCTAATTTTATCCTGCTTTGAACTGTACCTCTACAAAGCCTGGAGGGGCAAAGTCACACTAGAAATAATAAAGATGTTTAAGCCTACCAAACAAAACCTGTGTGTGAACTCATATGTCATTGGTTGGTGATTTCTGCCATCCATTGCGTACCAAAAGTGAATAAACCTTTTTCACCAATCATTTTCTCCCTCTAGTTTTAGAATCAACACATCCACACATCTCTGTTCTGTTCACACTGTCTCTCAGGGCCACTGAACAATAGGATTTTCCATTGTCTAAGCTCTGAGCCCTGCTTTAGGACAATTAAGGGAATTTGCAATTGTAATGTATTCTTGTACCTTGCCTCAGAGAAACGACCTTCGTTATGTAAATGTCTATAAAACAGCATGCCAGCCACCAAAACATCGGGACAGAAAGGGCAGAAAAGCCAAGTGAGTGCTTGAAGTAACCAAATCAAGCTCCTCTGCCTCACAGCTCGTTCCAACTCAGAAATGAGGAATTTATACCTCACAACCTAAAATAATAAGTCTTTCAAGCTTTAAAAAAAGAAAAGAAATCCCCCTGTGGGCAGCAAAGCTCTTTCTTTGTAGTGGACTAAACTGCATTTCTTAATATAGCCTGCAGCCAGGCCTTCTCAAACATATTGCTCTTGATCCACAGCCGATTTCCCACTTAGTGGTCATGAGGTGGATTAGTCCTAACTCAGATGCAGGGCTTAGCCCGAGCTCACAGCGAGCCTTGGAGTGTTCAATCTACCTAATTTGACACATCAAAATGTCTGATGCTTAACCTAAATTCATTTCTAGGGCCCATGAATTATCTGTGGATAGGAACTGGCACACCCAACTGGTGATTAATTCTCCTTATTTTGCATTTCTGCTCTGGGAAGGGATAAATAACCCTGTGGAAGTGCCTCTCTCTCCACTACAGCAGGAGTTTAGGACAATTAGCTTAGGTGAGACACCAAGCCTCTGGATGATGCTGTGAGAAATCCCATCCACTGCCAAAATGATGGCTGACTTCAGTGTCCTCTTTGTGGGTTTAAATGTCAGTTTGATTTGCTTGCACAGTCACAACAACTGAGCACAACAATTGCACACTCCCTGTCTTCAGGCTGGATTGGAGCTCCACACCTTCAGATGCTCCCTGGGAACCCACCAGAAGAGCAGCCTGGCTGTGTTCAGGATGCACAAAGGCATCAGATGTTGTGTTTTCACTCTGTCTTTAATACCTGGCACTTTCCTTGCCCTCTGATAACTGGGGACAGTTCACACATTTTTTCTTCAAGCTGTTCGAGCACAGAGCCCTGTGCTGGGATGACTGGCTTCAAACTTGACCAGAACATCTCAGAGCTGGTCAAAAACTCAAATTAGTGAACCTAAACCCACTACACAGCCTGAAAAACCCAAATGAGCTTTGGAAGATGTTAATCAGAAGCTAAACATTTGAGGACAAACTCAAAAGCAAAGTTTGAATTTTGTTTGTATGAATGCCTAACGTTTGACACCAGTGCACTTCCTCTGTGCTGAACAGCAACTTCCTTCCGTGGCAAGTCAGAAAAACACACAATAAATTGGAGCCTAAAGAGTGACTGTGAGCCCCCAAGCCAAGATTTACCACAGAAAATTCCCAGTTAACTGTAGGTCATGTTGGATAATAAAAGAGAATGATGAGAAGATGGCCAACCAGGCAAGAAGCCGAGTTCTAGCACAGGGAGAATCTTAAACCAAGCTGCAGATTATAAAGAATCTGAAAAGTCCTTTAATTTCATTGTTCTCTCAGATCCATGGACTAGATATTAAACTTATGCAAGACACTGGATGTGACAGTTCACATTGTGCAGTCAAACAAAAAAAGCCCTGACTAAGTAAAGATTCCACTCCTTTGAAACTCTCAAATAAGAGTTGTGTGCACCGTGCTCTGTCTCTGGTATCCTGGCTGCTCATCACATTATTTTAGTATCTGAATGCTGCTCTTCCTCAGAATAACTAATTAGATGTGACACTCTGTTAGGCTTGCAAGCTCTGCAGCCCCCTGATTTTGAGTTTGAGGGTTTAATAGACTACACAACCCCTCTCCCCTTATCTGGAGAACCCACACCCCAAGGGACAAAAAACTGAGGTGTTTGCAGGTGGACACAGAATTCAGATTTTCTTGAGAAATGTCCCACCAACAGAAGAGAGGAACAGAGTCAGTGTCACCAATATTGTGGCAAACCTCCTTAGTCCTGCTACTACTGGTTACACCTCCCCACTGTGCTGGGAGATGGATGGGCTTGTGCCAGCCCCCTTTTATTCTGTGTTTTTTATGGTTATGACCAGAGCAGAAGCATATAAGTAACTGTTGGTAATGTGTTTCCTTGCATTCACCTTTTCTGTCTCCCTTTATTTGGTCCTGCAGCCTTCTATTGAGGTTTACAGGATGATCACCATTACACGTGGGTTCAGGGGTATTCATTCTTATTCTTATTCTTTTTCTTATTCTTATTCTTATTCTTATTCTTATTCTTATTCTTATTCTTATTCTTATTCTTATTCTTATTCTTATTCTTATTCTTATTCTTATTCTTATTCTTATTCTTATTCTTATTCTTATTCTTACTCTTATTCATTCTTATTCTTACTCTTACTCTTACTCTTATTCTTATTCTTATTCTTATTCTTATTCTTATTCTTACTCTTACTCTTATTCTTATTCTTATTCTTACTCTTATTCTTATTCTTATTCTTACTCTTACTCTTATTCTTATTTTTATTCTTATTCTTATTCTTATTCTTATTCTTATTCTTATTCTTATTCTTATTCTTATTCTTATTCTTATTCTTACTCTTACTCTTATTCTTATTCTTACTCTTATTCATTCTTATTCTTATATTCTTATTCTTTTATTTATTTCTTTATTATTTTTATTGTTTTTATTATTACCATGTTACATCCATGTTAAGATTGAGTTCTTGGGTTTTTTCCTGTGGAATGTTTCTGCCTGAGAGAGTTAAAGCTGCTCCTCTTCCCTCCACAGGCACATGGAGCCATATGCCTGCAGCCAGGGATAGAGCATGACAATTAAATAGGTCAATGAACGAAAGTAACCTTCAAACATGAATGCAAATAAATCTCTGCTTGCAGCAGGACCTGATGGCTCCAGAAGCTGTATTTACATGTTGAAGCATTCTGGAGATCTGGGGCATAGCTTGTACTTTGCCTGCACAGAAAATAGCTACCCTAATTTATCTTCAACCCTTAGGAAATATGAAAGGAGAAGAAAAAGGTATGAATGACACACAGCTTCATCTTTCTTCTGAATCTAGTAGAATTGTCTTTTCCAAGCAATATCCTTCGCCTAATCTTTGTTTGATAATTGCTTTTCACTGCCTTCTTTCTTTTTTTTTTTTTTTTTTTTTTAATTGCCTTTGTTTCTATTACTTCAGCACACAGGAAAGGTCTTTCCTGACAAAAGAGAAGCCAACCCAGTTTGAAATGAAAGGCTGACACATTCCCTCAAATGACAAACCGGAGTCACGAGCCTGATACACTGAGATAAAAGCTGTTTACGTGTGATAATCAGGCAGAAAGCAATTTCTCATAATTGCAGTACCTTCATACATCAAGGTACAAATAGTGTTATTCACAGTCTTACAAACAAAAAAACCCAGAATCCTTCACAACAGCCCCTCCTTTTTGGGGGGGAAAAAAAATAATAATCTTCAAGTGGGAGATATTCTGAAATACCCCAGCAGCTGCTCTGAACTGAACTGCCCCATCTGCCTTCCCTGCAGACAGAAAGCTTTCCTCCCTCAGAGAACTCTGCTCTGCCTCTCCTGTGCTGATGCTGAGAGTCCCCTTTCACTGTTGTGAAAAACAAGGTTCACATATTTTTTATAGAATTTAAAAGTTTAATAGAAAGCCAATTAGGAGATAAAGTATACAGATACGGCCGGGTGTCTCTGCATTCAGCCAAGAGAGCACACCTTACTAACAAAGGATTGTCCCTTAAAAACAGAACCCTACTACATATCCATAAATTCTCATACATGATTCAAACATTCTCCTTAAGTTTTGGATGTTTCTTTGTTTAGTTTTTAACTTGCCCCCTTCCCAATAAATCAATCTTCTTGGCTCCACCGAGTTTTACATTCCCTGATAACAGAAATGCAATTCCTCCCCTGGAATTCTGTCCCTGAATGCTGTCTTCATCTGGACAAGATAATCTAAGAATGGAGGGGTGTCTCTAACTATCTTTTTCAGTCTTTGGGTTGTACAAAGAAAAATAGTTTTTGCTTTACTACTATGCCATAGCTCAACATATATGTATATTATACAACCAAGTTTCATCAATAACAGAAATAGAAGGAACTATATTAAAACAACAACGTTTTCTAACCTTATACATATAACATTCATTTTAATATTTGTGAAAAGCCAATAATATAATATGTATCTGTAACACTGTGAATCTCTCCCTTCCTCATCCCAGCCTCCCCACCCACGTGTACCCACAGCAAGAAGGAGGGAAGGGGAAAAAGCAAAAGTAAAACTCTGGCTCTTTCCTCCTATCCACCTGTGTAAGGGTTAGAGGGGAGCCCTGGGGCTTTCTAGAGTTACAGAAGAAGTAGCTGATGTTATTTAGCATCTCTTTCCTCCACACTGGGCCTCATGGCAATATCTGGTCCAAAGAGAAAGCCTTCTGTGATCTTCATCACAAACTCTAGGTTAAACCACAATGTGATGAAATGTCTCCTGTAAACTAAAGAGGGGAAAAAAAAACCTTTCTCAGATTATTACAAACAGAGTTTTGTCTAAAACAGACTGCTGCCATGGCTCACAAGATGATGATTTGTCCCCAGCCCTTACAGACATGAGGAGAGACATTTCTTGGATTTTGAAAAATGTTTTCAACCTCAGTCACTGCGATTTAAAAGCTGCCAGAGAACCTGATATCAAGAAAAAAGAAATCACAGTTTATTAGTCAGCTTTGGAAACTCAAGATGTTACATTTGACTCCAAACAGGTTCCATTTTTTCACATCAGTCTAACTCAGCTGTGTGATGACAGGAACTGTCTCTGAAGAACAGGAGATCTTTGCCACCTGACCCTCTGAACAACTCCTGTCCTTCCCTGCCCTGCCTCTCCCCACCCTCTCAAACCAGTTCTGCACTGCAAACTGCAAATGCACTTCCATCCCCTCACATTCCCACTGCTCCTGTCCCATTCTCTCCCACAAGAAGGTGAGGAACACCTGGAGCCAGGAGGACCCTTTGAAACACACTCAGGGGAAAATATCAGCAGCGTTTTAAAAATTTTAAGCTCATGCACTGAGTCTTTAACCCTGCTGGGATTAAAGATTTAACCCTCCTCTCCATAAAGACATGGATAGAAACTTCCTGATGGGCATTCCAGCCTGGGAAAGCTCTGTCAGAGGGAGCAGGAGTGGTGTTTGGGAGAGCAGCTCCCAGGACAGCAGGACATCCCTGCTCCCTGCCATATGGACAGCTGGAGCACGTGTCCTGGGAGGTTTCTATTTTCAGAAACAGCCACACTGGTTCTGATCACTTCTCCTCCAAGCACTCAAGACTTAAATGGAACAGGAACACGGGGTAATGTGTTTATTTCAGCACTTATCTAGTAAAAGATACAACCTATGATCCTGAATGTAAAAACTGAGGAAAACCTGAAGTGTGTGCATAACTAAACCCTGGATTACCTCCACTTCTCACATTTTACTTAGAACAACTGTGTTTTTATCGCTCTCTCCTAGAATATTTACACTAATGAAGTTGCCCAAATTAAAATGCTTTTCATTGTCAGCAAACTAAATATAAAATCCTCTAAACACCTCAGAAGTAATAATCATCTTCTGTAGCATGTGCTGAATATGTTCCAAACAAAAGTCACTGCACAGGGCATTGCTGGTCCTGGAATGGAAATGAGGTAAAATAAACACCTTTCAACACCCTGATATCTGCTTTTTTTTTGCATTTGGAGAAGTTGGCAGCCTCACAGGGACATATATCCATTGCATTATTGTAAATTCCTGAATTTCCATCTGTTTTTAAAAGCTCCAGCTGACCTACATTTTATGTTATGGATTATTGAAGCTTATAGAGTAGCATGAGCAAAGCAGAAGTCTTGCTGCTAACCATATCCTGAGCAATTAAATGTTTCATCAATAATATGTCCCACGGAAGAATCAAGAGTTTTTAAGAGAAAAACTCTTCACACACAAAACAGAAAAAAAAAATAAATTATATTTAATTGCACTTTAAGTCTAGTATAAATACCACCCATTTGGTTAATTTTGATTTCACAGACTAAAAAAATTCAAATGTACACATTAAAATGGTTTGAAGTTTAAAAAAAAAAAAAAAGGATGAACTTTGACTCACATTTTCAGGACATACTAAAATAAGGTATCAGAGTCATTCAGCATTCTGGGATTCCTGTCCTTTTGGAATTATCTACAGAATTATTACTGAAGCAAGGTGGGAAGCAGTAACTCCTATCACAACAGCCTGACTTCCAATACAGGTTTTCCACCTTATTCTGAGGCAGAGAGAAAATTCAACTGTGAGTTTTGGAGGTGGATTTTTTGTTTTCTTGGTTATGTTCTTGGCAAACCAGCAAGAAGTCATTCCAGAGGCCAGTGGAACTCACTGAGGGGAGGATGATCCAAGCCTAAATCCTTGAGTTGGATCAGTAACTCCAGCTTGGGTCTCTAAGAGTTTCAAGAGCCCTGGTCATCCACTCAGCTGGGTTTTCCCTCTTCCCAACTGTAAACTCCTCGACCCAACAAATCTCCTGCATGAAAATGCAGCCAGAAGAAAATACAGTGAACAAACAACAAGTTTCTTCTCTGATGCACTGTCATTTTCCAACAAAGCGAGGATATTGAGAATTTCCAGAGGGATTTTCATTATAGGCTCATCAGGAGGCCCTCTGTGTTAATGGCCTTTTTTCCCTTGTATTTTTTACTCTGCACTGGTTCATTTCCCAGTAACAACTGTAACTTCTTTTGACATTTTCTGTCCTTCTTTACAATTAGGTTATTCAGCTCTTCACTGAAGAGGCAAAGGGTAAGTTATGGGCTGATTTAAGCTGGCTGATTCAACTGGTCTAATTAGACAGGAGAAATCTGGTAGTAAAAGCAGCTGCTTCCTCCACAAACTGGAAGTCCATCAAAAGAAATGAGCTGTTTTAATGGCCTGAAGACTCATGTATATCATTAGTAAGAGAGACACACATAAAAAATGCTGGTCTTCTCATATCCTTCTAATTAAGTGTCTCTGTAAACCGTATTCCAAAACACATCTTTTCTCCCAAAGTCAAGGCAGCATGCTTCCATTTTTTCCTGACCACTAACTAAACTGACAAGGACATTTCAAAAAAGTGTTGGTTGGATGCATTACCAGAAAATTCAACTTGACTTGTCACTTGAGGGGCTTTTTTTTCCCTTATTATATGACTTTATATCACTGGTCTACCTATGCTTTACTACTTTACTCCTTCTCAAGGTTGTTTATCTCTTCTACCTATTAACACATCAGGAAATAGAGAGGAGATAAAGAGTCCAGGGTGTTTACACAGTTTCCCCCACAAATACTGTCATTTTAAATTAAATAATGGAGAGACAGAGTTAGAAGAATATCCGTGTCACCTCAAAACATGCTTTGATCCTAAAAATCACAGGTACTCTCCACACAGCTCCTGCCAAACAACACAGAACCACTCAAATCAATACAGTGGCACAGGTTTGTGTTGGCTCAGGGGCTGCCACAGGCTCAGGGATCAAAATTCATGACAAGCTAGACACAAGGCAATATTGCAGCACTCGAGAGAGTGGAAGATGGGAACCTTCCACGTCGTCACACCGCTGTACCGGGAACTCAGAGTGCCAATGTGGGGTTCATTTCAACCAGCTGCAAACATCTGTGATGTCAACATGAAATGTGAGCTGTTCTGCTGGGTCTGGCTGGGCCAGAGGGGATTTCCTGGAGCAGTATTCCCAGCACACTGTGTTTTGGTTATTGCTGGGCAGGGCTCGCACCAAGCCAAGGCTTTGGTTTTTTAGAGTGTGCCAGAAGCTGGGAGGGGACACAGGCAGCTTGGCTTCACTAATTAAACTGCCCTGGATCTTCATCCATTAGTTTTCATCCATTGGTTTTCAGCTTTTGTTCTCTTCTCTTCTGGGTGTGTGGAGGAGACACTGAGGGAGTGGCTGTGCGGATGCTCAGCCAGCCCCCAGCACAGCTACTTCCCCTAGGAAATGTGGAGACTCACTTGTCTGGCATCTTTTGGATGAAATTCGTAGTAACTCACAGTCCTCTGACCATCAATGAAATCTTTTGTCAAGAAAAGGAGCCTTACATGTTATTTTATTACATGTCATTTGTACACATGCTCTTACACGGTAGGAGTCCACATGGATTCAAAGGAGTAGCACCTCTGCCATGAGGAAAGGTCTGGAGAATTGGGTTTATTCAGCCTGGAAACAGGCTTTTAGCCACCTAATTGTGGCCTTCCAGTGCCTGAAGGGAGCTGACAAGAAAGATGGAGAGGGTTGATTTATAAGGGATGGAGTGACAGGACAAGAGGGAAATTGGCTTCAATATAAAACAGAGTAGATTTAGATTTGATAATAGAAAGAAATTCTTCCCTGTGAGGGTGGGCAGGCCCTGGCACAGGTTTTCCAGGGAAGCTGTGACTGCCCATCCCTGGAAGTGTCCAAGGCCAGGTTGGATGGGGCTTGGAGCAGCCTGGGCTGGTGGAAGGTGTTCCTGCCCACGGCAGGGGATTGGAACAAGATGATTTCTCAGTTCCCTTCCAATCCAAACCATTCTGTGATTCTAGGAATGTGTCCAGCCCTGTTTCTCACAGCTGTGAGACACCTGAGGAAAAAATTGCTCTACTGCTTATTAGGTACAACAGCTCATGCAATCCATGTTTTTAAAAATACCTTAAAATTAAATAATACCTTCAAATAATTTAAAATCTCACTGTCACACGAATCACACACAGTGATAAAGCAATTGTGGTCTGCCAGGCTACAGACAATTCTCAGGGCAGCATGCTCAGTGCCATATGGGCAATGCACAAGTTCAGAGTTTCGAAGTGATTTTATTCTAAGTGTATGTGACAGAACAAGGCACAGTAATAACAGCTGTAGTCTGCATGCAAATGGAAAAATAAGCACCTCTAATATTGTTGGTTTTCGTTTCAGCGCTGTCTAAATGCTTTTGATCATTATGTGCAACTGATGAATGCACCACCTGTGTCTTTTTTTCTCCTTGTGCCAACAGGTGAGATTACCTTATTCTGACAGGGGCTGCAGCAATCTGGGTAATGGCACAAGTACAGAATCTGTTACCAGATCACAACATTTTCAAAATATTGCCATGTTTTTAAATTCCTGTGTGTATGTGTTAAAACTGAGTCACTGCTCCACTTCCAGTGAAGACCTGAGTGGAACCCAACACGCTGCTTTTAAGCTCTGCTATCTGCCCCCAACAGATGAGCTTCTACTTCTGTACTTGTAATATTTGTAATAGTCCTTGTGTATTTACAGCTGACATTACTGTTAGCACAGCAGCCTCCACATGCCCTGGCCCTACGTCCTTAGTCTACAGACATCAAATATTAAGCTCAAGATGTTGGAGCAGGGACAGGATCTTACCTGCTCAATTCCTGTCTCCCACACTCTCCATTTATTTGCTGATGATAAATTGTCCTTATACAGCTGAAGGGTTTGCTACAGTTCCCACAGCACTGCTCTTGAGAGCCTCACATGTCAGTAAAGGGAATGGTCAGCTGGAGTGGTTTATTCAAAACACAACAAAAATCAAAGTTTGGCTTTGCCCACGGAAATCCCACCATCTGTTACGTTAGAATGCTGCTTGGGGAAACTGCACAAGGCATGCTCTTGTGGAGGGGTTTTGAGGAGCTCTTGTGGAGGGGTGTTCGCTGAACTTAAACCAGAAAGTACCTTCAGAACTGAAACAGAAGCAAGGCAGAAAACAGGGCATGAGTCCTAAAGTACATAAATCCCAAGAATGGGACCTTGTCTGGTGGAAATAGCACGGATGGCTCAAAACCATGAGACTTGTCCTCATGAATTCCAGCAGAAAACATCCTGTTTCTGTCCCAGCAGACCAGGGACAGCAGAGGCTGGGGTCACCCCCCGAGATCACCCATGAGTGCAGGGGGGCAGAAGTGTCTGGAGGCATTGCACATGAGGAGAACATGGAACTGCCTCTGGGGAGGTTTACAGCTGTCGCTTTTTCCATCTTGCAAAGCCTTAAAGAAAATGGTGTAGGTGGACGGCTCAGGATTGCTCTTCTCAAAGGCTCCCTCCTGAAATGGGTGCCTACGCTCTAATACTGACTAAGCTGCTGGGCTTTGCTTCTGATCTCATTAGATAATGATACTGCAATACAAAAGGAGAGGTTAATCTTGCCTATATCCCCAATCTCCTTTCCTTGTGTACAGCTGTAAACACCCTGGAAGCATCTGGAGCCACCTCTTTCTGTGTGGTTTTAGCGTCAGCACTCGCATGGAACGGCTGCTACCGTGGATGAGGGAGCTGAAGGAGGGACAGGTGGGACCATCTTCTACAAGACACTGGGCAATCCACACAAATCCCGAGGTCTGGGAGTGCCAGTGTGGCCAGCAAAAATGCCAATACAGCTTTTGTCATCCCTATCCCACCCTCCTCACCCCAGTGATGAAGTGACCACAGATCACTCCCGCTCCCAGCTCTGAGATGTGTGAGGGGTACACAGTGTGGATCCTCTCCAGGCTGACCACAAGCAGGCAATGTCCTCCCTGGCCCATTCCCTTTCCCACATCACAGTGGGAAATCACAAAGGCAAATGCAGCCACAAGGGAACGTGGACACCCACCATGTGCAGAGAGCTCTTCCTGGGAAGTGCCCTCCAGCTGTGGATCTGCAGTGCTGTTATTTGCATTCCTGGTGCAGATAAGGAATGTTTCCAGTCCCCAGAAAAACCAGAGGAACATCTCTAGCCTATCCCTGTTCTCTGCACCACTCCCTTGGTGGATCCTGCAAATCAAAGCACGTTATTCTACTTAAAACCTCAGTGTTTTCCCTCTGCACTCCAAGACACGCAACTCCTCCCAGTTTTCACCAGCAAACCACTGTTCAAACAAACAGAAGTAGCAGCCATTTATCTGGCACATAAACACACTCTCCTTTACACCCAGCAGGGAAGCAAGCTCCAAAAATGCTCAGCTAATGAGGAAGTTCAGACAATGATGTCAGCACCTGTAAACAGGCAAAATTGCCCAAACAGGTCTGAATTGGACCCACCACTGCTACACATGAGAGCTCCAAGCAATTCTTACAACTTCTAAAGGAAACAAGAACAAAGCACAAACAATCTGATTACGAGAGAAATGACTGGGAGCAGAAAATTACTCAACTTATGTAATGTAATAAGTCCCTATTGAAAAGCATCTGCAAAATGCTGCCATTTCTTCATGCCATTCTTTACACCACTGACACTCAGATGAAACAGCTTCCATTTCACATTCATTTTTCCTGCTATTTTAGCCTGTTATGCTGTTAATCCAGTAGCAACAGACCTGAACCACTCCTAAGCAACCAATACTCTCTTGCTTTTCATTAAAAAAAAATAAAAAAATAGTCAGGTTGCTGCTGCTTTTCCATAATTACATCATCTTGTCACTACAAAGGAGGAGGAGGAATATACACCTCGATTAAAATGTTATCTTCAAAGTATTTGTTGCAGTGATATGCAGCCAGTTTTTGTACAGAAATAAATATACCTGAGTACATGTGCATGCATACATCTAAATATGGAAACAGAGATAACCTATAAATATCTGTATACAACCTATATATAGATATATAAAGATAGATAGATAGATAGATAGACAGATAGATAGATAGATATGATATGATATATATATGGCCTGTGTGTTTATATATACTCACTCATATTTACAGGTATATTATATAGGTAAATTAAATCTATATATATTGAACATATTTATATCTAGAAAGGCATTGCACATACAATATCTTACTTTTAGTACTCTGAAAGGGCTTCCTCTGATGCTTTCAGACACATCTCTATGGGATGGTGTCTGCTGACACATTCCACCACCATATAAACATGCCTTGTGTGTTGGTGACACTCAACACTGACATCTAAAATTAATTTCATTGACTTCTGGATTTTTTAGAATGTAGTTTTAGCAGTGAAACATACAAATAAGTGAAAAAGCTCCTTCTGGCTATTAGGCCATGCCTTTCCTTCATCAAACTTTATTAATTTCTGTTTATTTGGTCCAAAATATTTTGTCATAAGGCAACAGCCCTGGCAGAATGCTGATACCTGTTCCTTGGCTAAACTCTGTCCAATGTGTCACTGCAGTGATTCCAAGGTTCATTTGGGCCTGTACTTTTAGAGCAGCATAGTATGAACATCTGAGAATTGTAGGTTGGCTTTGAAGTTATTTTTATTTACTGTAAAGCGTGTGCCATCCTTTGTCCCAATTCACTTTGCTGGAGGAATTTATTTTTACTGCCTGTCAATAAGAATCAAAAGATGAGTGCTAAAACTTCACAGCCATGCCCTATATGGGAAGGCCTGCTTTATTTTTATTTGTTTGGTTGATTTTATAATGTGAATAGAATATATGGGATTCAGGAAACTGATGCCCATACTTCTGCATGGAGACTAAAGGGTAAATCTGTTAAGTATTATGTGTATTCCGAATTTTAATCTTTCTTTTGGTGTCCCCAGGTGTCAGACCCCTGCACAAGACACAGTCATTCTCCACCAAGTCTTACAGTGACCCCAGGGTCCATGGACTGGTGAATACTTCAGGTTATGTATTTCTCCTTCAGGTTTACATCATCATTCTCCCAGGCAAGAAATCAGTCAGCCTCCTTCAGGGATGTCTGTCAGGCTCCTCTGTTTGTGATCTAGCAGCTCACACATATTGTCATAACTCAGCCTGTAAGACAGCAGAACCTGATTTATTATAATCACAAGAGCAGCAGCTCCATTCCCCATTTGCAGTCACTCACAACTTTCCTGAGACTTTCACAGGAGAGGGTAAAAATGTGCCTAACATGAGTTCCACTGCAGTGATGATTTACACCACAGGCAAACTTTCCATGGGCTTAAACAAACGACTAGCCAGCAACATATTACCTCATTTATTTTTAAATTCAAAGCTTAGAAAAATCCAATCAGCCAAGAAGGTCTCAAAATGGTCTTTGCTCAGTTATGTGGTAAAAGGCCAGTCAAAGTTGAGCACAGAGACTGAGTTGAGGCTCAGAGGACACAGCCCCATGAACTGGCCACTCTGAAGATGTGAAAATAAAAAGGACAGGACTACTGTTCCTGGAGGAAAACCCACCAAGATGTGTCCACAGGGAAACCATCTCCCTGGAATGCTGTATTTTACCATGCCACCCAGGGGGAACAGAAGTTTGGAATGCTGTAAAACCAGCCATGGGGTGCCTATGAGAGCGAGAAATATCCATCACAGGACACTTAGGGGACTTGCCAAAGGCAGGAAAAGGGATGGATCAAGGTCTGAGGAGGAACAGACCTGAGAAAGTAGATGGAAATGGGGATTAAAGAGGCCAGAAGCACGTAAGGAGGCAGCCACAGCTGTCTGACAGAGCTCCTCATCAATCACTCCACTCCTGCTAAACTCCAGTCCTGACTGTCCCACATGGGAATGCCCTCACCAGGGTGAGTTCATGTGCAGGACACCGTGGACTCTGTGGTCAGCAGCAGAAATTTTGCATTTGCTGGAGCAAGAGGTTGCAAATCTGAGGGGTTACTGTAGGTCCAGGTGCCAACAACCAAAGGAGACCAGAGTCTGAGGGACAGATTGGAGGGACAGCGTGTCCAAAACCAACTGGTGGAGAGACCTTGTCTGTGTGTTTGTGTGTGCAACCCACAATGAGCCAGAGAGGAGGAATGTCACTGGGACACTGGGGCTGCTCAGCTTTGCCCAAGTGTCCCCTGTGTTCACTCTCTGTCCTCCTGCTGTCCCCCACAGTTCCTGGGCCCTGCCTCACCACCAGCTGGACTTGGAATTACAGAACCAAGGCTGCCACACACCAGGGCAGGAGCAATCCCCTCATGTCTCAAAGCCCCACCAGCTCCAGCCATTGCTAATAATCTCATTTTTACCATCATTATTGCTGGACACTCCTTGTGAAGAACTCAGCAGTTCTGGTTACAAAACAGGCCGACCCAACTCACTTTCCAAAAGGTCTCCCATCGATCATCTTTGTGTTTATGCACTGTCAGTCTGTTCTTCTGGGGAAAATTCTTCTTCAAGTAATTCTGCCAGACTCAGGGCCAAAATGAAAACCCAGGGGTGTAACTTCTCACTGCCAGCTGTGCACAGATGTGCTCCTCTGCACTGTCCTTGGCTTTCTGACTCACATTTCTCTGGTGGCAGCATGAGACCTTCACCTCTCCAAGTGGAGAAGGAAATGGAACTCCATCCCAGCCAGCCACCCACAGGCTTCAGCTTTATGAGCCTCAAATAGCATTTTAGACAGTCAGGCCTTGATATTCATATGCAATAAGCTGGCTGCAGTTTGTGGCTTTTTGACCCAGAAAAAGAAAATGCTCTTCCTCTAATAGCAAATATTTAGCTTCAATCCCTTTTCTTTTAATTGGGTACTCATTTACCCATTCTAGTCCTGCCATGCTGGTGTTATTAGAGTGTTTAATTTTCAAAGCACTTGAGGTAATAACTGCATCACAACTAAAAAAATAAATTATACTGGCCAGGCTCTGCTGGTGCAGCCCCATCCACTTGACTGCTTCAAAAGCACAAAACTGATGCAACAGGGCAGAATTTAACTCCAGTGCTTAACAAGAGTACTAAAAGCTTCAGTTTGTGGTGTTTTTTTTCCTTTAAATTTCATATTAACCAGGTGCATCACTTCATTTGAAACTTCTTTCTTCTGTCTGGCATAAAAGCCTACCCTCTAAAGCTCTAAAGCTCTAAAGCTTTTTGCTCTAAAGCAAGAGGCAGAGGCACAGGTCTGTTCTCATTTACCCAGGAACCTGACCACTGCATATTCTATCTTCTCCTCTCTTTTGTAGCAGACGTGCTGCAATTATAAACAACATTTGTTATTACTCTAAACATGAGAAGCCGGAAGAAATATGATTCTTACACAAAAGATGCAGGCTGTACATACTAGATGAGAGGCAGATGGTAAATTAGCTTGAAAAGCCAAGGTCTATGCCATTTCTTTTTATTTGGAACAAATACATAACAAAAAAAATACCCGAACAAACAAGTGGTTTCCTCTTGAGCTGTTATGTAATTCCACGTAGTTCTGCCTGGTAAGAATCTGGATGGCTTTATCCCTCTACCTACTGAAGAAAATTAAGTCTGCAGAGCACATCTGTTTCCCCCACAAAATCAGCAAAGTCCAAATGAGCTGTAAATGGGAACAGGAGCCCAGCAGTGACAAGAAGGTCCAGCCACACCATTTCCTAGACAGAATTGTTTTGTCCTTGTTCCAGAAACAGTGACATAGGATTAGTCCTGCTGTATTTTATGTCACCACTCACATTCAGATCAAATACTTTCCCTGAAATCTTCTTTTCTAAACGACAAAGTGTCCAAAGGCCAAATAAAACTCAAACATCTACACTACAGCACAGAATTCACAAGGAAATTCACTTGCAAAATAATCACTAATGGGATATTTCAGCAGGCCTCCTTACAGTTACTTGTAGGAAGTTACTGAGGTTCAAAGAGCTACTGAAAACAACCAAAATTGTTTGTCCTTCTCTGTCTGTGCTGTTACCCTTCTCCATCAGACTTGGGGATGAACAACTTCAAGAATTGATTGAAAAGGGCAGTAATTCTTCCATACAGAGTGTATTATCTGTTCTTCTCGTGAAGTCCATCAAAAAGTGACTACATTTGGACAATTTGGGGACCCTTTCCCATTTCCTAATAGACTTTGGTATCAAGAAGATGTCTGTTAAAGCTTGCTCCTGGGCTTGATAAGGAACACTCTGCCAGTCCTAGGGACTAGAGCTCTGCTTGTAAACTATTTTCACAGTAGAAACCTGAATTTTCCACATGGTACAGTCTAGGTAAGGGCTGGTGGATTTGTTTTCCTCTGTAGCAGTGGTGTTTGAACCAGCTGGCTGCTGGGTTCAAAGCTGGCACAGTGGGCAGGCAATATGAACCACCAACACCTCAGCTTCTAACTGTATCAAGGCTTTTGAGAGGAGATAAAAGGCCTTGTGCAGAAGTTTCTGATACAAGGTTTGGCAATATTAACTGTATGTGATTTCCTCTGGAAGGAATACCTAAAAAAAAGGGGGCATTTTATCATCTGACATGGATGTCATGTTTCAACAAGACATTTTATTAAAGCTCTTAAATAAATGAATCCCACAAGAAGGTAGGTGGCCACTTCTCTCAGAGGCCTGCAGCAAAGAAAGGGGCACAATGACCCAAACTCCTGATTTATTTTTGACAAAAACTCAGTTTTATGCCAGGCACATGTCCTTCTGCACCTCACCAGAGATTCTGGGGTTAAAGCATCGCTAGTTGGTTCAGGTTTTGCCTCAAGGACTTTAATTTTGAGAATGAACACCCACCTTTCAGTTTGCAACTCTTTAATTATAAATTCAAATCAGTTCATTCCCGTGTGCTTAGCTGCCATGTAAATTTTTCTGGGGTTCTCTTTGCATGTTGTTTCTTGTAAGTTTTAACTTGTTATTTTACTAAGAAGACCAAACACTGTTTTCTAATAGAAAACAAAGTTACCCACCCAAAGTTTAAAGGGTGCAGATGTGAATTATGAAGTAGTTGAGTAAGGGCCTGCCACATTCTGAGTAGTATCATGTTCTGACTGTCTCCACAGTTTATCTACAAGAACAGTGCTACAGGGAAGTGTGAAGCAAATAATTTCTCAGAGGATACCGGGCTGAACTCTGAGATATTTAATCCCCAGAGAACAAAAACCTGCCCTAGAGAGCTGGTAAGCTCAGACCCCAAGGACTTCCAGAAGGCACTTGCCAAAATGACATGAAAGTACACAACAAAAAATTAACTTTAACAGCATTTTTACTCGAGTTGGCTTCTACTTTTGTCTGTTCTTGTGATTTCTCTTTCCTTTTAGTGAGGCTGTGGAAAAACCTGATCAATCATGTGATGTCTGAAGCCTCCAGTTGCAAAATGCCTCTTGCTTCATCTCTCCCCAGCCTTCAGATGGATCTCCAGACTACGGAAACCAAAGTCTGCTTTGAAATGTGACAAAAGTACACCCAGATGATGGTGCATATTGTTTTTACCTCCTCAGCACCTCCAGCAGGGCATGACCACCATGGGCAGAGGATAAATCATTCCATCAAATCCCACTCAGCATACAGAAAGTTGAAGTGGAAGGGCATCAGGGTGAGTTAAAGCCAGCCCCCAACATGTTTTCTGAGAGATGGGAACTGCAAAGAACAGAGCTCAGACTCCCAACAAGTCACTGTGACCACTTCCTGGCATATAAATTCCACAGTGCTTTAACTGGTGTCTCTCTAAAACCTCCTTGCTCAGCCACAAGTTTTCATAGCAGCAGCTAATAAAATTTATTGTATCAAAACATTAGCTAGAATGAAGAACAGTGAGGTCATTGTAATGTTGAGGTTTAATAAACAATACAGCAAAGAGAAAGATGTTCTGCTTTAAGATTCAGTGACCAAAACTCACAGAGTCAAACTCAAGGCACGTTTCTAAAAAAAGCTCCTGGTCGAAAAAAACTCCAAACAAACAAAAAACCCCAAACCCCAACAAAAAACAAACCCACAATAGCAATGGATTCTGCTTGAAGGAAAACAAGTAATGCTGAAGTAAGGTCATACTCAGCTGGGAAACAGTAGAAGGATCAGACAAAGGGGCTGACCAAGACTTGTTCCCAATAACCTCTATTTTATGGAACACATGCAAGAGAACACTGGGAAGAGTTATTTATCACTTAATAAAAACACTGTGAACTATTCCAGTAACAGTGACTACTCAGTATATTTTTACCATCTTGACACAGCTTAAGTGTTAAAAGAGAAACTGCACAGATTTTATTAAGGTTAAAACATGTGGTTAGAAACCCTCTACTAAAAAATTATGCTTCATTTTAATTAATTTTGCCGACCTTCTAAACCACTGAAAAGGAATCTACACAATATTTGCCTAAAAAGAGCCTTTTACCAGCATCACAGTTGTTTTTGACCAGCCTAACTTGTTTATTCTTCCTAACATATGGATCTTAATTTGCACACATCCTCCTCTCCGAGATGAAAACACGCTCTCAGACAAAGCAGGCAAAAAATGGTCGACAACAATACAACCCATCTGTCAAAAAAAGAAAAAAAAGAAAAAGAAAAAAAGAAAAACCTCTCTCGCAAAGTGGGTTTTCGCTCGTTCCTGTTCTGCATCTTTCCCTCCCTCCTTCCCATCTTAGCAACAGAGCCTGGAGCAGCCAACCAGGCGGGAGCATCCCGCGGGGTTACTGCAGTGCATCGGCCGCCAGTAACCGCGCCGGCCGGGATGCGGCACCTGCGGCGCACTGCACCTGCCCGGATCAGCATCGCATCCAGGGCAAATCCTCACTGCCCGGATCAGCATCGCATCCAGGGCAAACCCTCCCTGCCCGGATCAGCACAGCATCCAGGGCAAACCCTCACTGCCCGGATCAGTACAGCATCCCAGCAAACCCACCCTGCCCGGATCAGTACAGCATCCAGGGCAAACCCTCACTGCCCGGATCAGTACAGCATCCCGGCAAACCCTCACTGCCCGGATCAGTACAGCATCCCAGCAAACCCTCCCTGCCCGGATCAGCCCCGCATCCCAGCAAACCCTCACTGCCCGGATCAGTACAGCATCCCAGCAAACCCTCACTGCCCGGATCAGTACAGCATCCCAGCAAACCCTCCCTGCCCGGATCAGTACAGCATCCAGGGCAAACCCTCCCTGCCCGGATCAGTACAGCATCCCGGGAAACCCTCCCTGCCCGGATCAGTACAGCATCCCAGCAAACCCTCCCTGCCCGGATCAGTACCGCATCCCCGGCAAACCCTCACTGCCCGGATCAGTACAGCATCCAGGGCAAACCCTCCCTGCCCGGATCAGCATCGCATCCCGGGCAAACCCTCCCTGCCCGGATCAGCCCCGCATCCCAGCAAACCCTCCCTGCCCGGATCAGCCCCGCATCCCGGGCAATTCCTCCCCTCCCGGCTCCCCCTGCCCTCCTCTGGCTCGGGTGTCTCCGGAGGGGATGGGAGAAATGAGGGGGGGTGAGATCTTTCAGATGAAGTCGTACGGAGGATGCTGCGAATAAGTAAATAAATTTAAAAAGCACCCAACGAAATAAAAAGAAAGGGGTCTGTCCGAGTGTGTGTACCAGAACTAATTTCTAAGACGGCACCGAGGCAAATCAGCAAAGCCCAGCGTGTTTAAATCTCTGCTGATGGTTTGACAGCGGCTGAAGTTTCCATCTTATGCAGAGAGCGGTATTAACATAATATTCAGCCCTCGGAGCTGGAAGGCAGGGATCGCGCTGTTCTGCTGACACTATCTCGGGCTGTGACGGCCACTTTTCTCCTTCCATGAATACCAAAGAACCTGCCAAAGGCTCCGTGTTCCCCCACCGGAGCATCCAGAAGGAGCCCGGTCCTTCATTCCCCTCCCGCCGCTCAAAGCTGCAACCTTGACAGCAAAGGCAGCAGCACCTCTCCAGTTTGTTTCCACGGCGTTTGAGCCATCAGAACAAACCAAAAATCATAAGAAATGTCGCGTTTTTCTGCTGAGCATTGATTTCTGTGCTGCTCCTAAGCTGCTCTATGAAAATACCGGGCCGGAGCCCATTCCCTCAGAGGTTACTCCAGACCAAATCCTCCCAGAACTTGCCTCGAACGCAGCACAAATGACTCATTACAGTCCTAAAAATAACAACGGAGAAATTTCCAACTAAAACGTTGCCTAATTAACCATGAATACTGAGAAGTGTGAGAGGGAGAAAAAAAAAAAAAGGAAAAAAAAGAAAAAAAGAAAAAAGCAATCCCTGAGTTGTTGTGGTGTTCTGCAAGTAAATTTATTACTACTTTCTTCCTGGATGCACTCAATTATATAGGCAGAATATTTCCATTTCCATCCTATATTATAGCAAACCCACCTAGAGATAATAGAACACATGTCCTTTTTATGGATATATAGAACACTTTTTTTTTTTTAAAGCTGAATGACTTTGACCCAGACAGAAAGCTCCAAAGTACTTTTCATGCCCCCTTTGTATAGGGGAGTATACATAATTCATCCCCAAACCACAATTCAGTTTATTTCACGGTGCTTTTAACAAAAATGACAGAAACCCGAGGCACTGACTTTTCTACCAAATCCTCTTGCAAACAGTTTTCAGGCAGTCCTGGTAGGAAAACCTACACACCATTTTTCTATGAACTGGTAAAACCAATCTCTGTGTTCCTGTGATTTACATTTCAAACTGCAGTTTAAACATACAGCTCAGAAGCCAAGACCCATTTTTATCTCCTTCTCAACCTTTAGATAAATGACTTTGTGACAAGACAGTGAAACTTCAGCCCTGTTTTGTTCCAAAGCTCTGCAGATCTTCCTTTTCACATTTAAGGATCCACACTGGATCTAACACAAGACTCTTTCTTTTCCCCTCCAAGCCAGCTGGGTCCCTCATCCTAAAAGAAAGAAGAAGCATCCTGGGACTAAGCAGCCCTATTATTTCTAATGAATGTGCTGAAGTTTCCTTTTTCTGCCTTTGCCAGTCCATCTCACAACAGCTCCTCCAGGAGTCCTGGGGCTTTCTGCCATCGTGAACCCTTGCAAACCCCCAGGACATGCTCAAACGTAGCCTGGATTCAAAGACTGAGACCCATTTTCCATCCTGGAAGATCCTCAACCTCACAAGTCACACGAAAATCTCTTTCCTTCAAACCTGAAGGAATTGTTGCTTCTACCTGTTGAAACAATTCCCTAAAAGCTTTACAGGGAAAATGCCAAAGTCAACTGAGACCTTCTGAAACTTTTTACCTCTTTAACCTCTTCCAAATTCCCCTATTGGCAACAGTTCCTACTGAATGGGATGGGTCAGACACAGTGGCTTTGATCAAGGACTGACCTGCCATATTCCTTCCCTGTTAATCCCACTGACCTCAGGGGAAATTACACCAGGAATTAATCAACTCCAGAGTCACACCAATCTCTGCTAAAGCCTCATAAGCAGAGCAGCATGTATCATATAAACCTCAGAATCAAAACGCCCCTCCTTAAAGAGAAAATTATAATTAATAGTTTAATTAAGCAGTTTAAGGCTGAGACAAAAATCAACAAAAAAATCCATTTTGAAGTCTACTAAGGCTTATTTAGCTTCTTTGTTGTTGACAAGCAATGCAAATTCACCTTTCTTTGAGCTTTTAATGAAAAGTAAGAGACACGACATACCATGAGTTGCATTGTCTGAACAATCAAGCTAAGTACAGAACACAATGGCAGCACTACTAATTATTCCTCCTTCTGCTAATTTAGAGCCTAACCTTAACATTACTTTGCAATGCCATTTTTACTGAAGGGAATTGCTCTTCAGTTGAATTCCCCTCCAACATGCTGGCACAAATTGTCTTTGCAAAGAAACTGTACTTTTGCCTTTGTGATCCAACACTCTTGAAAGGTTTTAACTAATTCATTACAGCCATAGAGAATGATGTAGAAATAGTAGATTTTCTTTTTCAAGCTCCATTTCAGAATAGAAACACTATTAATTAAAAGACATTTTTGAAACAGTATCCCTTATCTCTTCTTACCACAACCAGCACCCTAGAACAATGTGAACTGAAAGACTTTTTTTTTTTCCCAGCATGTTTTCTGCTACTCTTCTCACAAAAAGTGAATTCAAATATTTCACATTAAAGCAACGAGAGAGACTTTTAGCACAAAGAATCTACAAGGAGTGCTGAACTGCAGCAACCACCAGTGTTTGGAGGCACAATATTGCCCTTCTCTTGGGCACTGCAAAGTCCCAGTTTCCCACTGGAGCAGAAACCAGGATAAGGCATTCAGAATAGTTTTATATGTAATGTACTCAGCTACAAATCCATCAGGTTTGAACAGAGATATCCCAAATTACACACAAAATAAAATTCTACTTGCAGAACCCCTAAAACAATTCGAATAATCTGAATTGTCTGGTCCCTACCTTCATTGGAGATTATTTAGGCAATATTTAGGTTTTCTATTTCTCTAATGAAAAATCTTTTCTGTTCAAACCCAATCTATTGAGCCAGCCCCTGGAGCAGGGAACGTGGCTGGGAGGAAAGTTTGGTTCCAGAAGGTTTCTATAATCTGACCAGCAACTCACTGAAACACTGAAGGAAGAGACCTCTGGAGGTCTCCTGGCCCAGCTCCAGATCAGATCAGCTGCTCAGCCACGTGTCCCACACCCCCTGTGATGGAGAAAGCCCACCTGGGGAACAGGTACGGATTTCCTGGTGTCCACCCTAAGGCCCCCAAACTGCAGTGTGTGGCCAGGGGTTGTTGTTATTTATCATCTGGCCCTATTGGCAGGAGCGGCCCAGACTCCTCAGCTGCTCTTTGTAGGTGCCCTGAACCATTTTTTATCCCTCTGACAGACCATTTCCAGCTTCCCAGTATCTCTGTTGATATGAAGCACCCAAAACTGGTACAATATTCCAGCTGTGCTCTCAGTGATGAGGAGCAGGAGAAGGACTTGGCTGCAGCTGGGAATGGCCTTGGCCACACGATGTGATTCACCTTCCTGGCTGTGAGAGCACTCCTGGCACTGAGTGCAGATCTCCCAAATCTGTTCCAGGTGCTTGGCAAGCAGAGGAGAGCCAAGCCCTGCTGGCAGACAGCAGCTCAGCCACTCTCAGGCTGTCCTTGGTGGTCCCAGGGATGACACAAGGTGTGAGAGCAGGTGAGGAGGATCTGAAGCCCTGCACACAGCCAGCCAGCAAAGTTCAATCTCCTCCTTCAAATCCAGATGTGGTGACACAGCCACAGCCATACCCCAGAGCTAAATACCTCCACAGGTCATTTTCAGCACCAGGACGTTTTGCCAGGACATTGTTTTGTTCAAGCCAAGTCACCCAGGCTTGTCAGAAAATTTGCAGTGGTTTTGGGTATAGAACCCCTCAATCAATTCTGGCCAGTGAGAAAGAGATTCAGTTAGAAATCTCAAGCTTTTAAATCTTAAATGAGACATTTTGGCGTAGCTCCATTTCTTATAGGACAAAAAACCTTCACTGTTTTGTGTTTGAATATTCTGATAAGATAAAGAATAATTTTGAATGCACCAAAGTTGCTGCCAAACTAAGTTGTTCTCCTATGGACAATGTGACTCCATGTAATTTTAGAAAACAATTAAAAGAATGCCAGTGGGTCTACATACAGTTTGGATGTTGAAAAACCCATTAAAGCATGAAATCTGCAGATCTTTCAACAAATGAATAACTGTATGCACAGCCTGTCCCCATACAGTTCATGGCAACAGCTCCAGTGCTTTTCATACCACACATTTTCAGACTATTGAAGCCTTGGTGTTGTGATAATGACACAATTTACAGACAGCAGCCAAGTACTTTGTGAAAAAAATTTCAAGTGGAACCTTTAAGCCAGTGGATTTATAGTTTCAGAGCCAGTTCAGGTATCAAGTATGGCTCAGGTAAGAGCTGCACTGGCAGGGCCTTATCTCTCAAAAGAGCTAAAGCACACAAGCACACCAATTTTCATTACTGGGAGTGAATTCCTCAAGGAAGGGCAATTATGTCATTTAGTACACAAAATTCTCCTGAAGATTTCAGTATTGTCTCTTGGGCATTCTTCTTTTTGCTGGCAGGAATTTACTGCACGACCTAATTTTCCTTTCAGAGAGAGAGGACTAGTCACACACACCAAAAAAAAAAAAAAAAAAAAACCACCAAAAAATTCTCTAGGAAACACATGGTTACACAAAGCAAATGAAGGCATGAAAGGAATTGTTGCCAAGCAGGGGAGAAAGGACAGAATCACCTTTTAGAACTGGAATCAACCAAGAACCTATAAAGAAGAGAGCTGAATAATTCCTTCTTACTCCCAGCACTTCTCTTCCTTGAGAAGTGCCCAATATCTATCATTTTGGTACGCTCTGTGTTGCAGGCTGTGAACTCTTTGGAGTGTGTATCAGCAAAGGAGTTACCCAGAGAGCATCCTGGTCCTTGACTGAACCTCAGCATTCAGTCCCAGCAAGAGCCAGTGATTTCATCAAAGAAATGATAAGCTTTGAGGGACCATCTAAGCTGTAGAGAAACCTATAGCTCCCAAAATTTTTATTCCAAACAGCCTTTAAAGAAAACAGTTCTTATCTTGGTCTAATGCCTTCTGAAATTCTGAGATACTTGCTGTTCTGAAAGAGTACTGAAAAAACAACCATCTCACAAAACAGCCAATTGCAGGAGTGAAAAAACAAAGCCTCCTCATTTCCCCCACCCCCATCTTTAAACTCCTGCATGCTCTACCCACCCTCAACAATAAATTGTAGACAGGCAAGATCACAGGACAGATATTTGGCAGCACAGCAATACTATATTTACACCAAATACTTAAGAATTGGGAGGCAGAAATAAGCAGTTGTACGAACTGCTGCATCTACAGCTTCTTGTGGGTGAATCTTTGTTTTCCTCACCTTTCTTTCTCCACCATGGCCCTTCCTGGATGGAGTAGGACAGTTCTTTGAACTCAATGTTCACAGCTGGCCTGCGGGGCAGGTAGGAGAACCTGTGAGCTTCTGTCAGGGCATTGTCCACTTTTTTTAAGTGTCCATTCATGAGTCGAATGTCCTGGGGGTCTGTGCCATTGGAGACCACCTCGTCCACCGAAACACACACAGACTTTGGCTCGGCCATGGTGCAACCAGAGCTGCTGCCACCCTGCAGGGAAAAGGGAGAAAGTTCACAGACTTTAGGAACACCTATCAAACCCTTCTCCATCACAGGAATTATTCTTTAAATAGCACAAGAATCTGGCACTGTAATGCGCTGAAAGGTGAAAGAGGAGTAAAATAAAGCAATCTTTTGTTTGTTCTTTTGCCTGAGCCTTGACAGAAGAGGTAAAAGAGCTCTTGCTGCACATACAGTTCCTTTAGCACTAGTTTTCCTTTCAGATCTTGCACCAGATTAATACATTTGTAAGTTCAGTCCCCATTGTACTTGGTTTCTCATGCACTCAAGGAATTTGGTTCTAGTTACTCTGATTCCAGGGCTTGGGATGGAGCTGAAGGGGGAAGGGAGCTGCCTGAACAGTTTTTTTTACAGACATTTCAAAAGACAGCTACTCAAAATGTCTAAGAGCTCCTGTTCCTCTGGGTCAGCCTATGCTTCTGTAAAGGTGAAATTATATTTCTGAGAATTTCAAATGCACTATTTCATGCCTTATTTTCTCCTGCACTGATAGTTCTGGGGACTTTGCAACCTGGGATGACAGTACAAGTTCTTTTCTGGAGGTCTTTTAGGAAAGCACAATGCTTTGCACCCAAAAACCTCAAGTGCTTTCCATGCTTGATAGTGATAACTAATGGAAATTTTATCAGGTACATAAACACACAAACCCTGCTCCAGTTCTTGCACCACTGACTCTGTAAGGTCTCCTTCCCCTCCTCTCCTGACCATGACAATGGCCTTCCACCCACCTTTCTCGTCTTTTTTTTATTTTTTTAATTATGTATACAAAATCTGGATTTTTTTTTCCATTCCTTTTACCAGCATAGGTGTCTTGCACCAATATGAGCTGTGTAAGCTCAAAAGGAAAAACAGTCATGTAGTTTCTTCAGCTAAACAGAATTTTAGCTGAAGCTGTCATCTGTTGCTTGGTGGATGTCATAAGCAGAGCCAAACATCTGCACAGTTGTCTATTAGGAAATTTAGTATTTTCAATGCAGATTTGTATTGGAAAGGACTTCTGTAGATGGCTTATGTGCCAGGCTTTCCATGCTGACATCTGCCCAACAATCTACAAAGTTATCTCTTGGAAAGCAGATGTGCTGCACTACTTTTCAATGCATGAACACAGAACTGCAGGTCCTGCCACTGCTCCCCTCTATTTCTCTAATTCAGCTAAGAAGTGACACTGCCTCCTCTTCCCTCTGCCACTTCCATTTCCCTCTCATGGTTCCTGGTCTTCCCATCTTTGCTGTAACAGCAGCCCAGCTCAGATCAGTCACTTGTCATGAATGCTGACAAAAACATCAAAAAAGCTCCAGTCCTACATAATCACTGATGAAAAAAAGTATTCCTGCATAGCCACTCCATAGCTGGCATCTTCACATTCTTCAAGCACAACTTGGGAGCCCCAAGTTCTAGCTGAAAACAATCAGCTCTGCTCACCACATTTTCTCAAGAAAGAGATTTTAATCGTGCTCTCAACTTACTTAGAGGTCAGGTATCCAGTACCACTTACTGTCAAATTCTTAAAGAGCTGACTGCCACGGTATGTAATTTGAACATAACAAGAGTAATGTGAAACATCTTAGAGCTCAACAATTAAAGCAGGGGAACTTCCCTAAAAACTAAGAGAAGGTGAGTTAACAATATTCTTCCCTGAATGTTTTCAAAGCTGACTTTGGCACTCAGAATCTGTTTTGTTCCGAGGAACCACTGAGCACCTTCACACAATCAGAGGGAATGCCCAAAAGCTAACTCTCAATGAGCAGGTCACCTTGATTATTCAGGTGACAGCCAGAGCTTCTCCAGTTTAGATCGATCCAAAAGGAAATATCCTTTGGACAAGAGCCTTGCCTCTGACTACTCGATCATCCGAGAGTACGAAGCCAAAGACTTTTGCTCGTGGGACATTAAAAACAATTCCAGCCACTTTGTGGACCGAACCGCCTGTTCACACACCCGCCTCCTCCAGAGACCAGCTGCTATGGGTGAGGATGGTCCAACCTCCTCCCCGCCTTGGGATCACCTTCGCTCGGAAAAATCTGCTCAATCCCGCGGCTACGAGAGCCACAGGCTCTGCCAAGCCGTGTGGAAGGCACAGACACAGCTGAACCCCTCTGCTCCAGCACCTGCAGGGCGCTCCCTGCTCCGCTGTGCCCCCGCTGCTGCCCCAGCCCCGCATCCCGCTCCGCAGCCCCGCGCTCACCTCCCAGCGGCTTTTGGCCACTTTGGGCTATTTCCCATGTAGTTTGATGGAGCCGCTGAGGAGCCGGGCCGCTCCCGGAGCCCGGCGGGGACGGCAGCGCCCGCCCGGTGGCAGCGGCAGGAGGGTCCCGGGGCTCTGCCCGCTCCGTGCCCCGCCGGCCCCGGCTGTTATGCAAAGGTTACGGTCCCTCCGCAAATCCGCCGGGAAGCCGGCGGGGCGCAGCGGCGCAGGGAGCATGCTCGGCGATAATCCCCCCGCCTTAGCTACAGACAGAGGTAACCAGCGGTCAAGTCCCGCCGAGCGCCGCCGGCCGCTCGCACACTCGCATCCTTCATCCCGCATCCTTCATCCCGCATCCTTCATCCCGCATCCCGCATCCCGCATCCCTCAGACCGCATCCTGCACCCCGCAGCCCCGGGCTCACCCTCCGACCCCGCTTTTCCCTCGGGAAGCGTCTCGGAGCTCCCCGCGGAGCCCTGGCTCCATCTCCGTGCCCCGCACCTCGCCCCCCGCCCGGCGCTCGCCGCGGCCCCGCGGAGGGAAGGCAGGGCCCGCCTTACCAAAGCGCTGCCCAGGGAGAAAGCCGCCATCAGACATGCCATGTGCACCGCTGCCCGCCCGGCTGCTGGCGGAGGAGCCCTCCGGTGCCGCCTCTCCTCCCCGACTGCTGCGGGAGGCGGGCGGGCAGGGATGGAGCTGCGGCCGCCCCCGCCCCGGCCCGCCCCCGCCGGGGATGGGGAGAGCCGAGGGGTCGGGACGCCCCTCGGCACCGCCAAAGCTGGGCAGCGTGTCCCCAAGCCGCTGGTGGCCGTGGCTGTCGCTCTGCCCCAACACGCTTGTCCCGGGGACTGGGGCACCGAAGGTCGCTCGCCGGGACAAAGTGAGGAGGGCAGCCAGCATTGTCCCCATGCGGGGACAGGCTTCCTGATGGGCTCCCGGAGGTATTCCCTGAGGAAACGGGGAGCAGAAGTACCACCCAATATCGCCTTGTGCCGTCCCGTCTTCATGAGGACGAGACAGCTCTTCTGGCCCTGGGGCTCCTGCCCACTGATTTATGAGAAAGCCATTGTAGTTCAGGAACAGAGAGGAAGGAAAGTTGTCACTGAGTTACATTCTCCATGTATTCACTCCTCACACCAATGACCTGCATTTCAGAGAGGTCACACCATCACTAAATCACAGCATGGGTCAGGCTGGAGGGACTGCAGGGAGTCACCAAGTCCACCCTCCCTGCTCCAGCAGGGTCACCCCAGAGCACACAGCACAAGATTGTGTCCAGACAGTTCTGGAATATCTCCAGTGAGGGACACTCCACACCCTCTCTGGACAATCTGTACCAGTGCCCAGTCACTGCTGAGGAAAGAAGTTCTTCCTCATGTTCAGGTGGAACTTCCTGGGCATCATTTCTGCCCATTCCTCTTGTCCCATTTCTGTGCACCACAGAGCAGAGCCTGGCCCATCCTCTGACACCTCCCTTCAGACACTGATGTCCTGCAGGTGAAGGGCAGTGGGTGGTGTTCACATGGCATTAGGGCTGTGTTGGCAGTGCTGGCTTGAACCTGGACCCGTGACTCGGCTCCGGGTTGGATTCACTGGCTGTGCTAGCTGGGGACACAAAGCTCTGCCCAACCAGTTTGCCAAGAAACCACCAGCCATCTGAGTGTTCCCATTCCTGCTGGGACTGTTTTAGGTGTGTGCTGAGGCTCCCTCTCAATTCCTCTGGTAGCAGCAGAAGGTGGGGATGAAATACAGCAGGGGTCTGAGCACTGGCTTCAAAGCAGCTACCAAACATGGCATACAGGAGTTCATAATCTGAGAGGAATCTTCTAATCAGGGAGCTTCCCAGAGAGGCTGGAACTCATGTGGCATTGTAGAGACATGGGATAAGCCTCACAAAGCCCCTGGGAGGCAGGTAAGTACTTTATCCCTGCCAAGCTGCAGCACGGTGCTGCAGGGAGGGAACTGCTGCCCAGAACATCTGGGCCAGGTCAGATGGGGTCCCTGCCCTGCAGAATCCTCCCTCCTGACAGTGGCTGCGAGATGGATGCGCAAAGAAGCGCTTCAGCGCAGGGTTGGCTTCTAGCAAATGTCTCCCTGGTGCTCTCCAGCTGTTCTTGGCTCAAAGAATTCCTGGTGTGATTGTCTCTCCAGAATGTGGTAGTAACCCTTAGTAGGAATCTCTTCCATGAGGGAAGATTCCCCCTTGGAAACATGCAAAATTTACCATCCACTGTGACCCATTGGCAAGGAATAATGTGGAGACTCTAAGCTCGGCCTTGGATTCAGTCCTTAGATGTTGCAGAAAGTTATTTACTTATAACTCATTTATTGGGGAAGAAATATCTACCTGGTGTGGAATACCACTCAAACATGGATGGGCCCATCCAGAAGTTCTCACTGAAGGCTTAAACTGTCTTTGAGTAAACATTTTTAAGACAATTATCATCTAATATTAAGAATAAAGATAATTCATGATGCATTCTTCCAGTGAAGATCCCAGGGTTTCAGTTAACTCAATTTGGAGCATGTGTCTGTAGCACCCACAATTTATTCAATTTTGTCTCTTAAAATTTCCCTTAGAACATTGCAAAAGCTGGATTATCTCCGTTATCTCCATACAGGAGCTGAAAAGGGCTATGAAACACTGATGTGTGTGTGTGTCTAAGGCATTTACAAGGTAAA